>NW_010107995.1:64525-86408 GCF_000699245.1 Pterocles gutturalis | reverse complement strand
CGAGGTCAGGCTGACAGGGTCCTCCTTACAGCCTTTCTTGGAGATGGGTGTCACACTGGCAAGTTTCCGGTCTTCTGGGACGTTGATAAATGATGGAGAGGGGCTTGGCAAGCTCCCCTGCCAGCTCCCTCAGTACTCTTGGGTGGATCCCATCTGGCCCCATAGACTTGTGTGGGTTCAGGTGGCGTAGCAGGTCATTGGCTGTTTCCTCCTGGATTGTGGGAAGGTTATTCTGCTCTTTGTCCCTTCATGCCAGCTCAGGGAGTTGAATACCCTGAGGATAACTAGTCTGACTATTGAAGACTGAAGCAAAGAAGGCATTAAGCACCTCAGCCTTTTCCTCCTCCTTGGTGATAATGTTCCCTCCTGCATCCAACAGGGATGGAGATTCTGCAAAGCTCTCCTTTTGTTGTTTATGTATTTGTAAAAACTTTTTTTAATCTTTCTAGATGTTATCTTGTCTAGATTATCTTTAAGGTCCCTTCCAACCCAAACCATTCTATGATTCTATGATTATTAGAAGAATTGAGAGGAAAAGAGGATTCCTACTTTTGGAGCAAGGAAATGGTATTAACAGGAGAGACAGCAGAAGAGAACATGAGAGGAGTAAAAATCAGTGGGCACAGATTTCCTGCAGGACACCCATCACATGCTATGTGATTTCAGCCTTCCAAAGCAGTGGGTGAGCTCCCTGAAGGCAAGCAGTACACTGCCAAGGAGATGCCTTCATTGGGAGGTGGTGGAAGGGCATAGCAGACACTGAAATGGGTTAGAAATAGTAAATATTTTTAATAAGACTAAGTTGTAGGCAGCACACTTGAAAACCATAGAAAACATCCCACATATCAACAAAGCGGGCTCTAGATGGTTCTTTTAATCTTTTACTCTTTAAAACAGAACTTAATTTTCATGTGATGGAAAATATGTCTTTGTATAATTTGCATGTGTGTGTAAGTAGTGTGCCTTGGCTTGTGCATGTTATGAAAAAGTAACTTGGGATTTCCTCACATTCTTATTTTTAAATACTGTTTTAAATATTACCCCTCTTAGGGTTTCTTTTGTTTGAAAGGAAAGAGTAAACAAAGATAGCAGTGCATTTACTATACTTAAGATGTCGATGTAATGGCAAACTGAGTGGTTAGTTGTGGTGCATGTAACTGTTTGTATAAATAGTTTATTTTCCTGTGTCGTAGCCAGATTGATTCAGCACAAGTTATGTATATTCAGGAATTTCATTAGACTGCACAAGTGTAAAAGCTGGAGGCACAGATGCTTGCTTGGTGAAAGGAACTACTGGTCTGTTCCTGGTTAAATGTTTCTCTCAGACTTGAGTGGGTGATTTCTAGTAAGCAGTTTGTTTATGAATCTCTGTTTGCGAGTTATTTGCTCACATACCATACCAATCATGACCCAGTTCACAAAACTGAATAGGTTATGCAAATATTTCCACAAGTTGTTTGCATCTAAGTAGCTGTATCAATGTCCATGGCAGTGCTCACCTGCTCCACATTAATGTGTTTAAGGATGCCCTTAATTATGGCTGCCTTGGATTTGCCACAGCTGTTTGACTTTTTTGTTTTTGTTGGCCCAATAGTGAGACGTCCTAATCAGGATGTTCTCCATGAGTGCAGCAAGAAGGGAAGGTGAGGTGTGTTTGATTAGAGCAGATTTTTTGCTTTTATGCTGTACTATTGGCTACCTCCTATTTTTGCATAGTATTGTTTCTGCTCTTTGCGTTGCTTCCAGGGCATATAGTAAACCACAAAATAAGTAGAACAAATGATAGGAAGGAAGTGGAATAGTCTATCACAGGCTATGTTTAATTTGGTGAGCTGAGAAACACTTTGTGATCTTGGTCAACCTTTGCTTTTGATTCCATATTAAGGTTTGGAGTTTGTGATTCCCTGTGGCGCCTCCTTTCTGTAGGAAAGAGAGTCATGTGTGAAGACTGGGAGGTGGTGTATGTTTTGACCATCTTCCTAATCTGTGCAAGTGAGCAGTAAAGGGCTCTAAGATATACTACAATACAGCTCTGTTACTCAGTCTAGACACCATTACTTAGGCTGGGTGCAACATAATTAAGGAAGTTGAATCATCTAAGATTGTCTTTTCATGGGAAAGTATAGAGCATACAGTTAAGGAACACACTTTTTCTGCAGTATTCCTACAATTTCAATTCAGTTGTCTTCGAAGCATTTTTTTGTCCTTAAAGTTCTGCATTTTTTTAGTGTTAAGGGTTTGTGATGAGGATTTACATATTATTTAGGTGTATGAATAATTTTCTGAGCTAGCAAATTTGGGATGGGAAGAAGTATTTTGTTTCTTTCCTTTCCAGAATGAAGTACTAAACGTTGTCATCTCTTGGCCCTGTTAAACTTCTGGGAGGTAGAATAGCTGCTATCATAGGCTACTATGTTACATTGAACAAATTCTTCAATTTACTACCAGCAACATTTAAATAATTTCTGTTTTAAAAATTGTATTTTCTTAATTTTAAGAATTTTATCGTGTGGATTGGTTGACTGATAGATCACTTCTCATAAAGGTTCTTATTTTACACTTTGCCTGTTTGTTAGTACAGTGAGTAATATAGTTGTAAATTATTTATTTTTTTCACCTCAGCTGTCAATCAGTAGTAACCTGTAAATCCCAGTTTATTGTAAAGATTTACTGTATGGTTGCTCTTGCAAAAGTTCAGACTTAAGAGGGAGATTAACTGTTTTAGGCAGAATTCAACATGTATGAAATGTAATGTTTTAGCACATCCTTTCTTCTTACTCATGTGATCCAGACTTAAAAAAAAACAAACAACCAAAACAAAACCTCAAAATATGAAGTCTAGAGAACAAACTAGATATCAGTGAGTTTAAAAATATCTGAATGTAACAGTATTGTATTTTACAGGTGGAAGCATACATGAGGTATTAAAGCTTTTGATGATATCTATATCTATGATACTGAAGAACACTGTGTCCTGATTTTTTTCTGGGGTGGGCTGGTGCTGCTGTTTCTGTATTTTCTGAGTTGTTTCCCTCCCTCCCTCCCTATTTTGAAAATTAGTGAGGGATTTTTATTTTGTATTGTTTGTGTTAATAGGCCCAAGAATCTGGTCTACCGATGGATTTGGTAGCAATATTAAAAAATATTGTGTGTGATAGTATATATGAGGTGCATAATATTTTGTTGAAGGAAAGGTAGACTAGCATTAGATAGATGGAAATATATTCTTGCAGGTAACTAAATACTGAATCTATATTGAGCTTCATTTGTCTCTAATGGAGACAAGAATTTTTGAAATCAGTACACAATAAGAACTTTACAAAGCAAATACTTTACCTGGTATACTCAGATATAATGTATTATATGTTACCAGTGAAGTAGCAAGATGCATTTTCTAAACAGAAAAGAAAAGTGCTTATAGATTTTTGTAATCTCTTACAAAGTAAAATCCGTTTCATTGCTCCCAACGCTGTAACTCCTCCCTGTACCTTTTAGTTCACGTGTGTCTTGTAAAAGGTCTGTAGAGCAAAGAAAAGCATTTGTTCAGGCATGCTTCTGCTAGCTCTGATTTAACAAGGGCAGATAGCGGCCACAGCTGTACTCTGATACTTTGGGTTTCGCTATGGCCTAATGACCAGGGTACCAGCCCGCCACGGGCCCTGATGTGAACCTTTGTGGTTTCCTTCATGTAGCACATCATCTCCCGTCACCTGTGCCAGCTGCACTTGCATGTCAGTACAGACAAGCTGTTTGACACATAACTGAAGGAAAAAAGGCATTGTACTGGAAAATGTATCAGCTCCACCCAGCCAATAATTCATTTTTTCCTAATCTTTATTAATGCTCCAGCACTTAGTTTATGAGAGGAGTTCTTGTGAATGCATAACACTTTCTGCCAGGAAGGAGGAGAGCTGCTTGCTTGCGTGCTGGGCTGCAACGTCAGCCAGTGCTTCCTGTATCAGGCTGTCTACCTCTGGGCATTGAAATTAAGCACAGTACAGCTAACGCTCAGTAATTTGTCTGAGCAGTCAGACACAGAGAAATGCCTTATACTTTTGCTACATTCTTTTAATTTCTGTAAATCCATGTCTGGATTCCATTATCATGTAACTGAAGTTGAACGCAAGATTCCCATAGAAAACAGTTCTGACCAAATTAGTGCATTAGAAATTGTCTACTGCTACAGACTTGAATGCATTTCAGTACTGGCAAACCAGTCGAGAAAGAGGTTTGCACATATAACTAAGAGCCAAGGACTTTTTGGTCATTAAAAGTAAACTTTTGTGTAGTCTCTCTGTGCCCCAGGTTCAGTTTCCTTGGGCAAATTACTAAAGTCAGCAATTTCAAACTTGGGAGACTGGAGTTAGGTGTTGACAGCCATCTTTAAGTACCTAAATAAGTGGTCTCATTTTAAGAGGTCCTGAGCACACAATTCTTTCTGACTTCAAAAGAAACTGCAAATGCTGTGTCCACTTTGATTAATTGAAAGACTGACCATCAAAGTGAAATTATGGTGCCAAGCTAACGGAAAAGAAATAAAGACTTAGCACACTGTATAGATCAATCGCAGATCAGAGTTTACTGGGTATAAAATGTACAGCATCTTATGTGCCCTTTTGTACTTTCTGAATCTCACTGGGCCCAAAACTACAACAGAAAACACCTCACGGTTTGTGAAATATGGTAGTGCCCAGAAACATTTGCCAGTTTAGCCTGTGAAGAATAGATATGGCTGATCAGAATTTATACTGTTTGCTAGGGCCTTAGGTGAAAGGAAAACAAAATTTTAAAATGCTTATTTTTTTCATTTGAAGGTAATGTCTTAAATCCTTGGAAGATGAACAGCCTCCTACCTTCCCCCACTTTGATAGATCTGTCTTTGAGGCGTGATTTACACCTTATTGTAGTAGTTCAGGTTACGGCCTCTGTTCCTGAAAGTTTTGTGGAGATAGGTGTCTGGGGAGGAAAAAAAGGACGTGGTAAGTGCCCTGATGGAAAGAAAGGCTCAAGTATATGGGTGTGTGCATTGTTGGTGTTTGCCAGTCCTCACAGCAGAGGAAGTGCTCTGTGCAATGGAAATTTCAGTTGGTGATTGAATAACTCACGAGGTATAAAATCACGGGAAGATGGAACTTGCTAATATCACTGTTTGTAGAATTATGGTTTTCTTTTGGGCTCAGTTTTCCAGCTCTTACATCCTTATCATGTTTTCTGCACATTCAAGCAAACCAGAGTGCCAGGTTTAAACATGTCATTTGTGTTCCAGCTATGCATTTGGCATGGACAGACTAATGCGGACTGAGGAATCAGCAATGCTGTACTCAAATTTACTATAAATTTCGCTCAAAATGAATGTTCAGCAATGAGTAATGGAAGACAACAGTTTCTTCCACAAGTGTATCACCTTGGTCATCGTAGTGGCTCCCTATCACCACCACCCAATAGTGGTCTGCAGCGGTGCTTGTATAGCCCTCTGATGCATCTTCTAGTGACAGAGGCTGCTGCCATTGGTATCTGTGCATGGGGAAACAGGAATTGCTTCAGTCCTTTCCTGTCTGGCCTTCAGTACCAGGAAGGTGTGTGTGAATTTGGAAATCTCTCTCTTTTATCTTCTTTCTTTTCAGTAGTTTTGTATGCAGCTGAAGGCTAGGTGATAATTTTTTTTCATGGCTCTTTTATATTTCTGGAGTGCACTACTGTTACCTGGTAAGATTAGTAAGTCAAACAGCATGAATGATTATTAAAAATAATTGTTTATATAAATATGACAGCAAAATAGGTTACTCACGCAGGCCAAGTGACCTAATTATTCAGGTTTTGAACGTGTAGAGAAGATGTGCTATGTCGCTGCACTTTAAGGAGAGAAAACCTTTTATTCTGTGTTGAACTGCTGAGTAAGTTTATTTCTTTTTGCAGTGCTAGAACCCTGATTATGGGAAGCCACTGTAGAGTTCATTGATGCTACAATTCATATTTTTGTCTCTAGAGAAGAGAGCTATTGTAACCCCCTTAATAAGTGACAGTTTGCTGTGGTGAATGCTGATCTATCCAGATCTATCTCTCAGAAAGCTTAATCAGATATGAGTGATACCACTAGGCCTCACCCTCAGTCTTTCGTTGCTCCTGCTGTATATTTTTAGCTGCTTGCTTTAAAGATGGGTTTTAGGGTTTCCATTAGGATTGCTACAGGCTTTATCTCAACCCTTATGCAAAAACATTTTTAAAAATAATATAGACAGATTCATTAGCCCTTTTGAATTTATTTGAAACACTTGCTTGAAATAGGAAACCAACATTCCAGAACTCAGTCAGGTTTTTTTGGCTGATAATAGTCTTTGTAGTTTAGCCAGTTGTTTAAAAAAACCTACAACACAACCAAAAAAAACCCCAAACCAAAACCCAAAATGACAACAAACACCCAGAAAAGCAGAAGAACCAGTGTGATTAGTTTAAACTTCAGTATTGTGGTAGTTCCTTGCTCTGCCATGCATGTTTATCTCTAGTCGAACAACTGATGATTAAAACAGTGCAGAAGCCTGTAAAAACAGGGCTTCCTCCTGCTGCTTCCTGATGAACAGGAGCAAACACACACTGTACTCTGCTGTTAAGTTGCGTGTAGCCCATCTTTATGTGTATCTCTCCTGACAGACCTTTATTGTGCACTTCAGGGTCAGCCACTGGATGCTGCTTTTTTTCAGATCAAGAAGCTGATCCCTGTAGTCAGATGTGAAAGAACAGGCTGTTGCCCAGTTCACATGCAGCAACCCCAGCCCTAAGGGAGGCCAACTTCTAGACCAAGATCTCCAAGCAAGGTTTTATTACTCCTTATTTCCTCCAGAAATCTAGCTGAACCACAAGTAAGGTGTTAAAAAATATTTTATCAGTATTTTCTTTAAAGAATGTGGTTTGACTCAAAATGAAATGTTTTCAGGAAGTGCAAACTTCTGATTTGTTTCCTGCCTTCTTACTTGCAAATTTTCTGGAACTTTACAGAAGCTTTCTTGAGGAAATTTTTCTGAGTTTGCAGCCTCCAGGGCTGCTTCTTTGCTGTGCCACTGAAACAGGAACCTGACAGCCATGGGTGCTGGTGGGGGAACTCACCCTCATGGCAGGAACACCCTCAAAAATTAACTGCTGCTGGGGAAATGGGGGAAATGGAGCTTATATAGTGGATCTTACGAGGGATTATTGTTTTCTGAGGTTGAATTTCACTGCAGTTCATCCCGCTAGTAAACATGCGGTTGTAAAATAAGCTTCAAGGTTTAGAGCCTTCAGATGTGGGGGTCACTCAACCTTCCATCAGCCATGAGGCCAAAGAATCTCCCAGAACTGGAATAGGCAGGCTGCTCCCCTTTCATGTAGGAAAGGTGTATGCATGTGTATATGTACTTTTAGCTATCTTGCGCAGCAGGATGGTGCTTTTCTGTCTATGGATGCTTTCTGGACACTACAGATGTTGCTACCTGGTGTTAGATTTGGAAGTCTTAGTAGTAACTGAAGTAGTTCTGGTATAAAAACCTGTATGTAAACCAGTATTGTTTTTTCAGGACATTGAAGAGATTTACAAAGAAAATGATGCTCGGGGTTGCACTGGTGTTTATGGTTATGTGTGCAAAAAGCATAGGCACTAGGTTAGTTTTGGTTTTTGCTGTTAGGTGTCTCACCTATGTTGATGCTGACCTTCCTTCACCTTGAAGGCAGGCAGGCTGTTGTGGGTCTGAGAAATTCTGGGAGCACTCACAACATTCAGTTGAATTGACAGATGTGTTCTTAAAAAAAGAGTATTTTTTCTTACTTCAATAAATATTAAAAAAATCAAACCCATAACACTTAAAAATTTCATGTCCATGGAGCTTGTAGTGTTGTAATTAAGTGAATTTTCCAGTGAGCTACAGGTAGTCCATGAGAAGCAAGACTTTATCTTCATTTTTTTTTTTTTTGTAATACTTGTAGATAAGCATTCAGGCTAGTTTCATACATAATTATCATTCCTACTAAATTTTATCTTGTTGCAGTTTTAAATAGTTTTTATTCTTAAATTTCCTCCTTAGATGCTAAAATAAACGTAACTCTTCCTCAGGGCTTAGCTTGTTTCCCCATATTTGGAATTCTATTAGTTGCATAGATTTTGTCGAGTTAGCCCTGTGAAAGTTGGCAAAATTGCAGGTTTTGTGGGGGGAAGAAAACACCCTAAAAAAATCGTGACCCCAAAACAAAACCAAAGAAGCAAAACAAAGAACTCATAGTAAAATCTGTAAAAAGTATATGGCTCTTGTTCTCTGATAATTACCCCACTAGTTTTTCAGATTTTTTCAGAGGGCTTTAATTATTTAAAATTTATATGACATTTTACAATTGCTGTTTTTATACTCTGAAAAACTGGTTACTTACATGTCTGAAATCACAGAGAAATCGTATGAACTAAATATTACATTCTTGCCATTGCTTTTATGCATAGCATGTTTAGCATCTAACTAAAATCTGAGCAGAAAGCTCATCTTGAAAGAGACTACTTAATTAAAAATTAAACGATGAATTAAAACTTAAATTATGCAAAACTAATAAGCTACCTTACCAAAACCAACAATTAATATGCTACAATATATAGTAAGAAAATGCTAACCTTTTTCTTTTGTTTCATGTTTGCAGTGCAGTCTGCATAGTCTGCTATTTTGGAATGCCTCATCTTGAAGTATTTCGCATATCTGAATTAAGATATAAATCAGTGATTTCTAGGTTTGTGAGTTTTGTAAAACTCATCAGAGATTAAAGCTTTGATAATGTAAAGGAATCTGTTATAAAGTGGGAGGAATCCAATTATTTTTCAATTAATGCAATATCACTTCTGTATGTAAGATTCAAATCAGTGCATCACATCACCTTGTGCAAATCAATAGAGTAAAAATGTACTCATTGACAAATACTACAGTTTAACCTATTGCTCTAATTCCATGGCATAAAAGGTTTATTTTTTACTGAAATTGCCTTCAACTAATTGCAAATTCTGAGATTCTGCATACAGTGTTATGTGTGTGTACATTTACAGAGACCAGACTAAGCACACCTTTAAATTCTGCGTTTAGTTTAGCAGTTTAAAGGAGGTATTCCCTAAGCCCCTGTATCAGAGGCACAGAAAAACATTTCCTTAGCAAATGTGGGGATGTGTGCTTATACATCTGAAACACTACAGTGGCCGAATACTAGACATTCTGTAAAATACTGTGTGCTTTACTGTAAGAGAAGCATAGGGAGACATTTATGAGAGTATCTACTGGTGTTTTTCATAGTTCAAGCTGAGTAAAGCTTAGATGGTTGAAGGAAAGGAATTAGAGAATTACAGAAACCTGCATCTGATTGAGTTAATTATGAAGGTTGAATCTAATGCCTTATTATTGCTATATACTGGAAGGTGGAACTACCTTTATGTTTGCATTTTCTTATATTTTAGTATTACATAGAACAATATTAATTTTTAAAGTTTCTTGTCAAATATTTTCAGCACCTATCTGTGTTTTTCTCTCGGGTGTTGCTACCTTAGCCTGTGTAGGAATATAAGTAGTTGTTTCTCTGGCACTATAATTTAAAAGTTTGCATTAAAAATAAAATCAATACTGGGATAAAAGCATGAAGAGTACAGCCAAAATAATTTATAATAGCTCTGTTGGTGGTGGAAATCTAAGGAATGAATATTGTGTATAATAAAGGCAATTAACTGAGCTTCATATAAGGAAAAATATTGCTCTTGGTGTGGGGGGATGGAAGGAGGAGATCATGGAAGCAGTTACAACTCTCTAATTTTCTGGGTTGAGCTATGTTAGCCCTGGCATAAATTGCAGCAGCCTAGAGGTACATGTGCCATTTGAGGATTGCGTTCTGCCCTGACATCCTTGTGAATGTGTCAGAGTGGGGTGTGGGAGAGAGAGCAAAGGCACTGGTGTCTGCTGGGGGTTTCCACTCACTGGGAGGTCTCGAATTTCCTCAGTCATCCTATTGCATGTCAAATACAGGCTTTGGTTGATTTGTACAATTTAAGGTCCAGTGGAGCCAGTTTTGTTAAGAAAACTGACTTGGTATTTAACTTAAGTGGTTTTTCTCACTTCTGCATTTTATCTGATAAAAGTTCTCTCTTCAACAAAATGAAGTGTTTAATCTGCTGTCACAAAGAGTGAAACGTGAATAAAGATTGACTTGGATATAATCTGTCTAACTACTCTTGATGGACATTTTAAGATTCAGCTTAATTTAATTGAAATCTTAAACTATGTCTTTTTGGGAAGCTCTTTTCTTTTATGTCCATGGTTAAGTGAGCAAGGCAATGACATGCTCCCTTAACAACTGTTCGGGAATCATGGGGCTGATTGACTAATGTTTCTGCCCTTTTTATGCGCTTCTGATGTGCCATCATGTCTTTCTCCTTTCTGTGCATATAAGTGGATTTATCTGAATGGTAATAAGCCAGATGGCTAGGTGGTAGGCCAGGTATTTTGAAGGCAAGCATATTCTTTGTCATAGAACCACATTAGCCAGGAGCTCTGCACCACATTTCAAATCCTTCAGCAGTCTCCCCAGGAGGTGGCAGCTGTAGAAGACTAATGGATATCATCACCTTCAACTGTCAGCTCCTTTTTTTCCTGTCTGTCATGACTGTTTACTTCTGATCATACCAGTTGACATTTATGTGTCACAATAGAAAACTGAACCAGTGCAGGAGTAAAGGCGACACTGGGTTTGCGGTTACTTCTTGTATCACAACAGGCAGCTGGCAACTCATTAACACCATGTGGAGTGTCAAGCATATAGTACTTTAAATAAAATTAATGCCTACAGGCACTGTATATAAGGAGATGGCCATAACAGACAATGAAATCACATGAATGGTCGAAACAGCAATAGTAGAGGTGACAGATTTGAAGGAAAAAAAAAAAAAAAAAGCAGGGCGGAGGGATGAGTCTGTAGTCCAAGGTACACAGGCATGTCAAGCCTTTGACTGTCATTCCTCGTCATTTTCATATTTAGCTGCCGAAGAAAGACATGTGGCACAGGAGAGTCCTGCCTGGCATTTGGTGACTTACTGGAATCTGTGTACTGGTAGCAAAGGTAGCGCTAAGATCCTCAAAGATAACCACCCACCTTCTCTTTAGCCATTGTTCAACAGTGAGCATGAGTGCGGAAGAATCAGATCCAGCTGTTGTGATCCAGGGTGGGGATGTTTGCTTGAGTAAAATCCTGAGAGTGATGAATGGATAAGTGCTTTTCTACATAAGCAGCTAACGTGGCTTTATGTAAAGCAATTTCCAAGTCACATACTCTGGAATGATCAGTCTTTTGTACTAGATGGCCTGCATGGGCCATTTGCCATATACTTTGCCCTGTTTGCAAATGCTTTTCTCTGTCTTCTCTCTCATGTCAGTGAATTGTTTGCCTAAGCCACAGTCCTAATTCTGGCAGGCAAAACGACCTGGGGTATGTGTATGGTGAAACAATTTGCTATGATATGAGACATTTCATCTTGAATAATCTCAGTTTTACAGAAAGTAGTATACACAGATAAAACTTTGTTGGAAAAAAAAAAACCCAAACCAAAAACCCAGTAATCAATAATTTCAAATAATTTCAAATAAATTAATTTTCTATTGCAGAATTTTAAAACATAAATTAACATTATCTTCTTTTTTACTTAATGGGAATTTCAGATAATATTTGGATTTACTTACTTAAATATTTCAGAGAGATGGGCTCCAATTGTTCCACAGAATACTAAAATGCTAGCATGCATTCCAGGAAGCATAGCAAATGGTGTCTAGTAGGAATGTCAGGTAGATTTTGGTACAAAAAATGTCATTACCATCACAAAATGTTATTACTCACTAGGCATCATAAAACAGTTTCCCTTTAATTTAAACAGGCAGACCCTGTAGACTGCAGAGAAGCACTGTGGTTTCAGTGCTGTGACTGCTAGTAGTACATTTTAGTTCAGGTGAGTTCAACAGGCAAGCATTTACACAGCACATCAGTCTTCTATGCCATTAAACTGATGGAAGCATGTTTAAAGACAAAAAGAAGAATAAAAAATAAATTGTTACTTTAACAAGCTGCCTTACAGTTTCACATAGGAAACAGGAGAAAAATACTAAAAGCTATTCTTTGTCCTAATTAAATTGTTACCAAAAAGTAATTATGGACCAGTGTATTGTCTCATTTAAAAAAAAAAAAAAAAAGTACCTGCTTTGATTTCATCTTTTGGCAGTTTATTTTATGCATTTATTGTTCATTAATTAGAGTTCCTGCATATTTGCCCTTCTTGCCTGATTGCCTTTGCCTTTTATAGCTTACACAGTGAGCTTTCCTTGCCTTTGCATTTGAGATGAGCTGAGATAGCCACCTACAGTGATTGCGTCAGTTCCCTTCATAATTTTTATTAATCCTCACTGAGGATTTTTTCCCCTAAAGGAAACAGAGGTCTACCATATTTCTTTTTTATGTTTTCAGGATCATCTGCCATTCTGGATAGTTTCTTATATCTATTCTCTACTTCCTTACGGCAGCTGGGCCACTGTTTTGAGTGTGTGGCCCTGCTAGAACTGTGCATACTGCTAGAATAATGTTCTCTGACTTATATGTGAAAAAAAGGTCAGGTTTTTGAAGGCTACAGGGCGATTGTGTTGACCCAACTATTGTTGTGAGCTGACCAGCTTGCTGGCAGTGGAGCAGTTGAAGTGGTGTGCAGATGGCATAGGGACATTGCTGCCTTTCTGATAGAGCTATTGAATTTGGGGGATCTGATGATGATGTAATTGCTGTTTTGGTGTTGTTTTTTTTTGATTACGCTCTCAGAGAACCAAAGACCATCCACCAGTATGTAATGAAGTGAAACAAGTGTATCTTGTGAGAAACTCCTGACATACAACTTTTAAACGTTTTCTGTATAGCTGGAAGAGGTAAAACAGCTGCATTCAAATTTGCTAAAAAAACCACTAAGACATTTTATTTTTCCAATTAAATGACACATAATTAGAGAAAAATGTAACTGCATGTAAACATTTGTTTATCTAGATGGAGAACCATATGACAATTAAAAGGCACAAAAAAAATTTGAATATTAGATTACTTATTGTATTTATTAACAGATCAAAAGGGATAATGAGTTTTGAGCAGTTTGTAAGCATTTGTGTTCAAAAGTTTATTGCATTGTACATGGACGATATTCTTTCATTCTGCAGTACCAAGGAAAAGAAAAAAAAGCTCGCATAAAACATAAATTGAAAAATTCTATAGACACATCTGAAAAGACTATAAGATCATTATGTATTTTTTCATTTATCTGTACAGAATTGCCAAGGAACTGGTATAGGTGGTGTGTCTGTGGCCTTTCTCTTTGCTCTTTACTCGGAGGAATGTGCCATCATTACTACCTCCCCCTCGGAGGCATGGGGCAGCACAGACCCCCTCTGTTGTGACCTGGTGCAGTAACTGGCACAGGAGGCAGTGGCTGATGTCCCTTGCTGTAG
Source organism: Pterocles gutturalis (assembly GCF_000699245.1). Taxonomy (NCBI): domain Eukaryota; kingdom Metazoa; phylum Chordata; class Aves; order Pterocliformes; family Pteroclidae; genus Pterocles; species Pterocles gutturalis. Next base: position 72,900 of record NW_010107995.1, on the reverse strand, counting down.
GGAGCAGTGTGGTACTCAGATGCTGGTCACTGCAGGACCTTATTACACCCTTCCTTTGCCTTACCCCATTCTGGGAAGCCGGCGTTATGGGCAGTTTAGTCATGGGGTGGTTGTCCTCCATCTGAATGTTGTCCATGGAGTTGCTGCCTCTGCTGTGCCGGCCAGCCCTGGGGTAGCCAGGCCAGAGCTGGGAGCTCCCCTGCCTGCTGGAGCTCAGCTGGGGCCATTGCTCCCCTGCCACCCCCCAGCCCTGCCTGGGCACCCCAGCCCAGGTTGCTCCACTGGGGCCCAGGGGTTGGCTGGCAGGAGCCTGAGGGGACAGGGCACTGCGTCCTGCAGGCACGGCCTCACCCATCATCACCTTCTGCGTTTGGGTTTGTGGTATCAACAATCTTCCACAATTTTTCACTGGAAGTCTTGTGATAGAGGTCTATATGAGAATCCCAAAAAAGGTCACTTATGAGAATGGGGGGTATTCATAGTCATCTCTTTGCCCTCCCTGGCTGCGTGCTGAAAGTCTGGCAGAAATTGCGTGAAGGAAGGCAGGAGGCACAGAAGTGGTTGGTGCTGGCTGGGAGTTGAGTGCCTGCCAGGGCAGATGTGCTTCGTGCGTGGGCTGGCCACTTCCAGCGGCTCCAGAACCTCCCTGTGATACCTACAGGAGCAGCACTCAGCTGGTGCTTGATACTTTTTGAGCGTAGAGCACAATATCCCCTCAGGGACTAGAAAGGAGAGCTGTGTTTGTGCATCCCTGGGTCACCCCCCATCCCCTGTGGGTCGGGGATCCCCCAGGATAGTGCTGGGTGGGCCGGGCAGGGCGCGGGGAGGTGTGAGGGCTCCGGCTGTCCTCCAGCACGTGGCTGCCTTGCACGGACTGCCCTTGCTGACCTCAGGCTTGACAAAGCCGTGAGCATCTAGCAGTCATGCAAATGTAAACATTTTCATGGATTTGAAAATACATTTAGAATAGGAGTGTCTAATTTCAGTAGCTAAATTACAGATATCCCAGGATATATCTATATATATGTATTCATAGGCAAATAGAACTTATAAGGTGATTTTCCTCTCCCCTTGTATGAGCTCACCAGTTTCTTTCTAACCTAGGAGGGACCATCCTACCCAACTGCCTATTGCCAGGATGAAACTACAGCCTGTTTCTTTGCTCTAGTAGTAGCTCTGTACCAAGGGGAGACTAACTGGAGAAGCAGTATTGACAGTGAAAGCATCCATAATGGGAGGAAGACATTTCTCTTCCCATCCCAATATTTTTCTTTTCGTGGAAGCCGAGTGTTTCACAAGATAAATGTGCTTGCTTGTTTGGTTTTTGGTTGGCATATAGTATTTACTACATTATTGTCCTGTTTTTGTGTTACTGCAGGGAAGATAATCCCATTTTAAATTTTCTTTTGCTTATAAAACTTTGTTAAAAATATGAGCAGGTTTTTCTCATCCCGCTGTTTTTGCTCCAGTTTATCTGGAGAAGGACCACCACAGTTTAGTTTCTCTTTCTGTCCCTCTGTTCTGGTTGTCTGTATAGTCTTACAAGAATAATGATTTCTCGTGATATTTTATTGAAAAGTTGCTTGCAAAATGAATTGATGCCAAACTTCTCATAGCTAGTTGCTTCATTAATTTGTATAATATAACAAATCAATTTATAAACATGTTTACTTAAATGCAGATGAAGATAAATGGTGAGTGCAAATAGACATAAGTGTAAAAAGTTTGAAGATTCATTTAGTGAATGTGTCTTTCCATCCTTCCAGTCCATTGAATGAAAACATAAATCAGTGTAACTAAATCTTACCGCTAAATGCAGTTTTACTCCTTTTTCTTGCAGTAAGCGCTGAAAGCATGAATGTACAAGATTTAAGACGATCTTTGTTCTAAAAAGAAATACTCTCTGTTTTGAGGTCTACTTTTAATAAAATAACTGTATTCTTGACAATGAGAATGCACATTTTAAAACAGTTTTGAAATAGAGCAACTTGTAATTTAGTAATGAATAGCACTGTAGGGTGTTATATACTGACTTGATTCAATTTTAGGAAATGGGGGCTAACCATGTTAGGTATTTCAAAGCACACAGTATTCTTTGGAATTGCATAATATAAACCAGTGTCAGTAGTTTTTCTGAAGGCCTGAATCTGTCCTTTTGAAGGCGTTTTGCTATTTTCAAAATAAAAGAGTTACCACAGAGGCACCTGGGCTTGCAAGGAAGAAAAGGGATGCTGACACCTGGCAGATAGTTTCCTGGCGACATAACAGGGTCTAAAATATTGAGGTGGACAGTGCTTCTTTAAGGTAACGTGTCCTCCATGCTGTGCCGCATGCTTTAAAGCTACGCCTGACTTTTGCTGGCGACAGCTATTGCGCTGTAAGGTATCAGAGACGCGTGTCGCTTCAGGTGTGCTCCCAAAGCCTGTAAAGAATCAAAACATCTTGGCCGGTTGGCAGTCTACCCGATGACCTTTTTCTTGTGTAGCTCGATGATGGGTTGTGAAGGGGAGAGCTGGTTACAGTCAGGACTGGGGGGACCTGCCGTGGCGTGACGGCAGGTTCAAATCACACCCAATAGTTGCTTCTTGTACCTTCTTCCCATGTCCTGCCAGCTTGCTGTATGGATGCCACAACGGTAACCTTGTGAGAGGCTTGATTGGTGAGGATTTACATGTGTGCTAATTAGAGTGGAATAAATGATTGGCTGTTTGCTGCATCGCCATAAAGGGTGCCCAGATGTACACACTATGTGAACATAATGTGCACGGGCATGGCGCATCAAAGTTTGTCAGCTGCATTACCTCAGCAGGCTTAGGGCCTGTCGGAGAGCATTTGCTGATAATCGTCCCCTATGATTTAGTGTCTGACTTGGTGAAAGTGAAGGACCTCAAAGTACTGCCTTGGCAAGGGAATTTCTGATCGTTTAACAAACGTAATAAATGAGTTAAAATCTGTCAAACAGGAATGAAAAAAATAAGTTTAGGGCTAAAAGTAAGCAGTCTTAGCTGAAGAATTCTGTGTGCTCAGAAATAGTTCGGAACATAATACTAACTAAGCATCAAATTAGCTGCTGCAATTAACAATAGACACTGAACAGAGTGTTTAATTATGCTTAATTTGTTGTGATACAGCACAAGTCTTCAGTTAGTAAAATCCCCCAGATGCCCAAGTATCCCCTGTATAGCTAAAATGCACTAAATTTTGCACATGTGGTTAATTTAACAAAGCAAATACAGAACATTGCTTTTAATTTTAAAAATCTACTTTAGGTGAAGGAGAAAATAAATTTACATCTAGAAATGATCATTCTTTTCAATCTCTCTTAAAAAAATCTGGGCTGTATCTTCTTTTGTGAAAATATATAATTAAGACAGAACCCCACACTTATCGTATTTATGCACAAAAATCGGTAATATCTGATTACTTTGACAAGTGATTTTGTACTTACATGTTCACAATATTGATAATGTATTAATGTACAATGATTAAATGGTTAAGCTGCCATATTAAAGTTATGAGCGGGAACATTTATCCAGCACAGCTAAGCAGGAACAAAGACTGTCCATTTACATATGGCATTATTCAATCTCTGAACTGCGTGAAGATGTTAGCGTTACAGCATTGATTCTGAGCTCTGATACTGTGCCTCACTCGAATGACCCAGTAGAGTTAAGTGATAAGGTTAAGTTAATTACTGTATCTGTGCTATGCAGCTTCCACATGATTACTGCTGAGAAAGATAGTGATTCTTCTTGCTTTAATTAAGCAAAAGAGAATGAAAAGATATAATTGGTTTTTATAATAATCCTGTCTTATATCACTATCAACAAGCGTCATGTGTTTTTTTTCTACAACTTAGTTGCGCGAATTCCTAGCAGCAAAATTTAAACAGTAGAATGTAGAAGTAAATTATTTAAATCCCCTTCCTAAAACACAGTATCAGCTAAAGAATTAAATAGTTAATAGCTGTACTAATACTTGTGTAGCACCAAAGGGCCTGTGACAGTAAATTGTGTACCAGAGTTGAAAAATCCATATTTGACAGTTAAAGAGCATGTACTATTTTTTAAATTTATATTACATGATAAAAGATATATATTCTAACAAATGCTTTAATTTTGCTTCTAAAAATACATTGAACTGCAGTATAGTGGCTTTAATATTGTTTTGTGAATACGAGCTTTAACAGTGTTTTATTTTAAATTCACTCATTAGTTGTCAAAAATTGTTGCCTTTGGTTTGAAGGTTAAAAGGAGTTAGAAAGGGTTCGGGAAAAAGCCTGAGCAATCTCTCTTAGGATAATACTCTTTTTTTTTTCTTTTAGTCATGGCTGTAGCAAAATGCGTGTATATTTTGAGGTATGGAAAAGCAGTTTTATGTTGAAAATAATGAACACAGATGAAAGCTGACAGTGAAAGAGCGGGAGAGATAGTAGGTAGGTTTTAGTCCTTCATATGTTAAGCCCTGACTCTGTGAACTGTTCTGCACAGGTAATCCCGTGTCTCTGTATTGAGCTCTGCTAACTCTCACAAGTTGACAAAGGTCTGCCCTCAGAGACGAGATTATTTTACAATACATTTGCTTATGTAAGTAGCCTCAAAACAGCTGCTCCAGTTTCTTACCATTTTCCTAAATACTGCCTTCTGAACAGAAAGGGAACACATGTTGCCTTGTTGGGTTATACAGGTGCTAAGCTGTTGGTGGTTAGTGTGTAAATGGATTTGCTGCAGACTTCTGTTTTCGTGTTGTGTTTTGTTTTTTAAATACAATTGCAATTTCTCTGGTTGATTGTAACAGGAATTCTGATAAAGATTTTTATATTAAAAATAGCCGAGTGCCTGTTTTCTAATATTTTTTTTCTACTTGTGGGAAAGGAAAGCTTATTATTTCTTGTCCTGTAAATGGGCATGACTTTAAAACACTGTTGAACAAAAAAAATTTGAAAAAGAGGTTCCATGCTGCATATATAAATTTTTCAGCAAAGTAATTGGTAGTCTGGGGCAAGACATATATTCTTTGCTAAGTACTTTGATTGAATTTTAATATTATTCTTTTATTCACAATACTAAAGCTTTATCTCTTTAGCAATGATTTGTTTGCAAATAGGATGCATTGAGATTAAAATTGTGGTGCTGGAGATTTTAAGAGCTGTTTGGTTCCCTGTCTGCCTACAGACAACCTCCTCCTATTTTGTAGCTGCACAGAATTAATTGGATAGTGTTTCATTTCTATAGAAGACTTGTATACAGTGGTGTGCAGTTCAAACCATACATTTTTTTCTCTGTAATACTAATTTATTCTTCCTGACAAAAACACCTCCTTGAAGCAATAAAATCTTAGTATCCTAAGTAAGGGAAAAAACAACTCTGTCCAGTGTTTGTGGTATTCTTTTTTGATAGCAAGTGTGTTTAGAGGTTCGTTGTGTGTTTATGAAAACACTGTGAAACTGCTGTGGCAGAAACTGTGTATGAATGGAGAGAATGTCATGCATAGGGACCCACAGCTGCCACTCAAGGAGATCAAATGGAGAATGAGAGAGGTTTTCCTAGTTGTCAAACTGTAACATTTATAAATAATTTCAGAATAATTAAGGTCCTTGTTTGGAAGGAAAGCACTAGGACTTGGACAAGAGTAGAGTGTGAAGTTACATGCAGCCTGTTTTAAGAAATTGGTTTGTTTTTTTGTATATGGTTAGTTCCATGAATTTGAAAATCTTAGAGGATTTATTGGACAGGTTCTTCCATTACGTGTTTACTAGTCCCTGCTCTCCCATTCTCGTAAGAGAAAACTAAAGTAACTAATCACCCTTAATTTAGGAGATATACTAAAGGATGTGCTAACAAAGGATATATTTGGTTCACTTGATACTATTAAGGATTGGATGGGTTGGCAGAGAAGATTCTGAAAAAATTTATTTTTTTTTTGACTTGAGGGTCATTGTATTCACTTGTTCAGTGGGTGAACTGAGGATTTCCAGCACTTTGGCTGTCAACCTGATGTCTTTTGTCATCTCTGTAGTCAATTTTTAAAAGGTTCCTGATGTTTATTGCAAACAGATACAATGACAATTGGAACATTTTACTCTCCTTCTTTTGTCTTAATAAATATATTCTTCATCTGGAAAGCAGAATCTCTTCTTCTCACTCGAGTGTTGTAGTTTGTATTGGTGGTGGGAAAGTAAAGCAATTGTGCAGAAAATGAAAAGGTATTTTATGAGAAAGAATACTCTGGAAAGTTCTGTGTTCTCCATGTACAGTAAACATTTTGAAATTCAAAGAACCACCCAACTTTTGGGTTCTTAACCTTCTTCAGATGGCAGAAGCACAGACACAGAAAACAGACATTATGTGTTTCATAATGATATGCATTCTTGTGCTGTTTGATTGCAGAGACAATTTGACAGTGATGGACATTGCTCGTGCTTAATTCTTTTTAAAAACATTTGTAACATTTAACGTCTCATAGGAAGATAAATCAACAGGAGACTATTTCAGTCTGCATGACAACTGAGCAACCATATCTCTTCAGTAGTTTTACATGTAGTGTAATACAGCAGAGCTAACAGCTGTGAGTAACCATAGCACATAGGACATTTTCTTTCCTGATAGACATATGATGGGTTAGCATTGTGTAATAATAACAATATTTTCTAGTTATGTGCTTCTTAATGTATCATGATGTTTACATATTTCAGCTGAGGTGGTGCTTATTTCATTAAGTCCCATTGAAGAAAAGCAGCTTGAAAAGTTGCTTTCATATGTCAAAGTAATGATAAAATGAGTTTGAGGTCTTTATGATCAAGAACATTTTCTGCCTCTTTTTAATGATATAGAATAGTAATGACCTGCAGTTTCATTTATTCTTGGAAAAAGTATAATTGCAAAAATTAACTTGTCATACACCACAGCTCAGCAAAGTTACTTTCCTATAAGTCTGTGGTCACAGTATGTTTTTTTGCAATTCAGCATCTGGCTCTGTGGGGTACTGATGGCTTCTATGAAGAAAAGTACCAGGGTGAGCAATTAAATGTAAAATGACAGCATAAAATATGATCATTACGGTTATACAAAAGACACATTTATGAATTTTGCAGATAACTGTCATTTTTTCTACTCATATTTGCTCTTTCTTTGTTAGCTTAATATTTCTTGTGCGATTCATTTTTTTTCTTCTAAAAAGTGAACAATGCCTTTTTAATTATCCTGACACTTGTTTGTGTCTTTCTTATTTGTCACATTTGAAGGCTAATGATACCTCTTTCACTTTGTTCTGACACTATACTTTCAACTTTATTTCAAAATCAAGGACTATTTTTTAAATTAACATGAAGATTGCATGATGAGGCTAGAATTTCTTATGGAAATCAGTTTGTGTTGTGTTGATCGGATAATGTGCTGTACCTGAAAGAAAGATTATCTGTGTTCAATTCTCAGGGGTTACCAGGCAATGTTTTGAAGTGTGCTTTTTGAATTTAGCTCATGTTTTGTCATTGAAGAGAGAAGATTGGTCTTGATAGAAGTTATTTTAGCCATATTAGGTATCAAAAAATACTGTATAGATCTTTCTGTGTGTGTTTTCTTTGCAAATGTCTGTTCCATACTAGAATAATAATCCTGTTCTTTCTGTAGTTGTTTGTGTTTTTGCTGTCTTGGGTGAGAGGGTGTATCTTCTTCATGCAATATATAAAAAATATATTTATATATGTAGCTGCTTTTCTGTATTATACACAATTACATTGTATATGTAATAGGATGCTGAAAATGATTCTACTACTTACCAGTATCAGTTGGATATATTGAAGGAAAGAAAAAAAAAAGAAGGAAAAAGGATGAGAAAACTCTAACATTCCAGAGAATCCTAGTAAGGTGCATAAAACCATGATGTTCCTGTTCTGATGTTCTTGCTTTTTCTTCAAAAGCGCTAATTGGTTTCTACTGCTGCCGCAAAGGAGACTGCTATGATGCACAGCCTTATCTGCAACTTCCAACACCTTGGTGCCCAGTGAGGGACAGTAGTAGGAAAGCTCTGTCCTCCTCTCTCCCAGAGAAGTCCTAACTTGCTTCCAAAACTACACTGAGGATGGCAGTTGTCACAATAGCTGGGCGATACCTTTGGAATGATGTCTGTTTACCTTCTATTTAAAAACAAACAAACAAAAACCACCCCTAATGACTAATTGTTCACATTTGTTGTCTCTAGAAAACTAGATGCTCTTTTCCTTTTCCCCCGTAGTAGTTTTTCTTAAATGCATGTAATGCCCTGGAGAGCATGTGCCTGGTAAAATTACCAAACACTGCTTAAACATCTGAACGGGGGAGGCAGTGTTTATGTGGGAAGCCCCTCTGACTCCCCGGCTGCCTTTGACAAGGAGAATT
>NW_010107995.1:30520-64491 GCF_000699245.1 Pterocles gutturalis | reverse complement strand
GTTTGGGGTGGGGGCAGCTGGGCTGTGGGTCAGGACTTCACCTGGGGAAGGTTCTTCCACCACCACAGGTCAGGAGGAGGCAGAATCCCATTATGTTCGATGGGAAATGTGAGATGCTTTAAGCAGCCCTCCCCTTAGTTAAATTGATGGCACAGTAACCTGGCATTGATTCCCCGGTGATAAGGGAGGTGACCCCACTTAAGACTGTGGAGAAAAAATGATAGTAGAGAGTATAGTTCTCAGTCAGCATTATGCTTATAAATGGAAGGTACACAGAATTTAAAAGGCGAGGTAAGTCAAACTGGAAACACTTCACTGAGACCTTCCCTTTTGCAAAAACTCCTAAAAGTTGACTGGCTTTTAAGTCGCAATTTGAGATGGAGATTTAAGAATCTTGGAGCATTTCTATTTAGAGCACCTATTGTGTAATCTCCACAGTCCCATAGCGTAGAGAAAGGTTTGTGATAAAAAGAATTGGAAATTAAAAGGGATAATATCTATGGCAGACAATCTCAAGGGGATTCAGTATCTCTCAAGCAAATATGACTCCAATATAAGCTCCTCAACTGAGAATGTTATTAGCTACAAATAAGAGCTAATTTTTTACAGTATATATCTCTGGGAATATGAAATGGAAAGCAGGTGAAGAGTCAGAAATAATTAAGAGAGAGAGAGAGAGGAAGAAGAGCTAGCTATCCTAGCATAGTTTAAAATCTAAAATGCCACGGAAACCTAGGAGTGTTGCATTACAGACAGTGCTGTGAGGAGGAAGAGATGGGACTGCTATAGCCAGGTAACCTTCATAAGTTTGGAAAACTTGACTGTAATGTGCAAACCTCTTTTCTTGACAGAGTGGGTTTACGTACTCAGTTTGAAGTAGATTAAAAGTCCTTGGGAAAGCTTGTTGCCCCCAAAGGAACAAGAAGGGTGCCGAAGAAGACTTTGATTTAAATTGCACAAGTTCAGAACTATATGCCTTGTTCATTCATGTCTTCTAGGTTATGGTCATATCATTCAATATAATGCTGTGTGGAGAAACTTCAGCTAGCTGTGTTCCTTGATGCTCCACCATGCTTTATACTCCTTGCTCCTTCGTATAGCTGATTTCCCTAGCGGAATACCTTTATAATGCACTTATACTGCTTCCAGCAACAAACCTTGCTCTAGATTTTCAGTTTGACTGAATGCAAAGCAATACATTATACCGTGCAGACCTACTCAGAATTGCTGAAGTGTTACGATGACTACAACATTTACTGCCATCAAATATATATGCTGTTTCTAATTGTTAATATTAGGATGTATTTAAAAGGTGGAATTGTCAGCTAAAGACCATGTGACCGTGTAATAGCTGCTTGAATGTTTGGCTGAGGTCCGATAAACCTATGGGGGAAGGAGCTGCTGGAAAACAATTGTTCCTCAGCTTCCAAATTCTTGGTTGGCTGTTGCATAAAGTGCTACTTAAGAGTAGTTGCTATTTAAAAAGTAAATGTTTGTCCATAGTCTTATAGAGCAACAACTGAAAAATCACAGAGAAAACTCATTAAAAAGGGACAAAAAAGTTTTCCTGCGGTGGAAGGACCAGATTTTGTGTTAATCTGAACTTGAACAATAGTGGTACGTAATACTGCGATATACTTTTTCAACTGCTTTCTTAGCTTTTATGAAGAAAAAAATAAATTTTTAGCTTTTATGGTTCCTCAGAAGTATTAACCAAGTGTAACTGTTACAGGGATGTCTACAGAAGTGACTTTAGCACAGTAGATTTGAAAGGTGGGAGCTTGTTTGTTCATCTCTGTGAGTTGTTAATTCAGATGCCCAACGATGATGTTTTAAATGTCAATATTGTTAACTACTCTGTTTTTCATGGCCAGTAAGGAGAGGGAAGAAAGGCTCTTCTGCACCATTAACTGAACTGACGTCTCTGTTTGGCTCCACAAAAATTAGCAGTTGGAAGATAGTGCTGTCTCGTATACTTTCTTTCCACATTGCAGGAGGAGTGAAGCATAAGCAGCCTTGCAAGGTCCATCAGCGTATGTGATTTTCTGACTGGCATCATCTGCTAACAGCAACGTTATCTGCTCAGAGCAAAGCTTTACTTAGGTGACTTGCAAAACATGTTCTTCCCATCTACTGGGTTTGCAAAGAGACTTTCGAGAAATTACCTTCTCTGTCTTCCCTTTTCAAAATGGGTGCCAATTCCTTAAAAAAAGATTAAACCACAAAAAATACATACAGAGTACACAATTTATGTCATTCTGACTTGAATTGATTCATGTCCATTCAGTCCAATATGGTTCTGGCTAAACACATAGAGGCTCACTTCATTCTCTTTCCTAGGAACTTACTTCCTTGAGAATGCATGTTGTTGAGTAGGTGTAATGGACTTCATAATTTAACTTTCAAAAGATAAGAATATTACTCGTATTGTCTTTTTATATCATTATGCAGAAATTAAATGTTTACTAGAAGTCTTTCACTTTTTGTTCTCTGTTTTCAAAAACTTCCACTGTCCAAGAGAAAATATATATTAAAATATACATATAAAGGGTCTGCCTCCGTGTCTCTTGCACAAATGAAAATGGTGTAATTCCAAGGTTTTCAGTTTTGTATATAAAAGGAGAATTACTGTACTGCATACAAAATATATCAGCTTAGGAGAATGTTACCATAATGAGGAAAGAAAATCAAAGAGGTCACAAAGTTCAGAGAGTGAAAACCATGTGCTAAATAGTGCTGTTAGATGTCTTGTGTCTTTTCATCTGCTGTGTCACCTACCAGCTACCTGAAATGTGCGGCTCTGAAGAAATGTTAACATTTGAAATGTTTTGTTTTGTTAGTATTAATATAAGTAAATAGGGGAAAGGAAGTTGTGTTGTTGTTTTTTCAAAGTTTTGATGAAGTTAACAAACATGCCATGAAATTTAATACCCCAGTGTAGAGTCCTGCCTTTGGACAAAGGTGGTGATTTGGGGCTTTTCTCTCTTTTTTTAGAGTATTCACTATGGATGAAGAAGAGTGAAAAACTAAAATGTTTTGTTTTCCATTTGGATAATGAGGGAAAAATAAATACTGCTTATGGCTACGGAACATACCTTGTCTTTAAGATTTCTGTTTATTATTAAAACATATTTTTAAGGGAATTTTCAGCTTTCAGGATTACCGACATAGGTTAAATATTGTTGATAACACAGTCTTCCGGCCTCGAGAAGCAAATGTACTTCTGTCTCAAATATGTCTTCATTTGTGCTTGTTATGAACATTCCTCTCTCACTGACTAAAGCTATCTAAGTGAGTGGATTAATGATAATAACATATGTTTTTGACATGTAGAATGTAGATATGACTAAGGAAAGTTTTTGTAGAAATTTATTGAATTAGTTCATCTTTAACAAAGGTGACTTGGAAGGGTGTAAGCTTCTAATAGTTGTACTGGCTCAGTTGACTATCTCAGTGCTTTAGATTATCAATTTACTTTGCTGTATTGTACCTGCGTTATAGAAACTGTTCTCAAAGGCAGAAGGCACATTCTCTGCCACAAGGAGTTTGCATTTAACAGACACACAAATTAGGTTCCAAGATTAACCTGTGCCCATATACCAGGTTAAAACCCTTTACAAATTAGTGTCCTGGATCACTGCCAAAGCACACTAGTGAGTGGAGCTTAGGTACACAGGAGCCAATAGCTAAGAATGGTGGACAACCCCTATTTTGTTGGAGATATTAATTTAATGTACTAATCACAGGTAGCTAATTCCAGTTATTACCAAAGAAGATGGCAACACTGTGAATGTAGCCTAGCTGTTCAGCCATACCACTTTTTAATCAAGAAATTCTGTAGATGAATGATGAAAACAGAGGATAGTGCAAAATGCCAACTGTCTTGTCTGTTTTGCACATGATAATGTTGTCTGGTACTGTGGTGTTTCTTTAAGAAAGACTGCCTTGTGGTCCAATACTACTTATAGCATGCTGGCTGAGGACATCCACTTCTTAGTGAAGCATGAAGAGCAACTCCATCTTCTTAATATTTAATGTAGCAGGGATGTGAAGGTTTACAGAGCTTCATGTCAAACTGAGAACTAATTCTAGGTATATCCAGTATGTGATTAGATATTTTCATTTTTTTGCCTCAGAAATTAAATAAATGAAAATATTACACTGAAATTACATGGTATTTTAGTGCTATGGAATGTATGTATGAGAAGTGTGTGGGGGTCTCAAACTCAAAGATTATAGTTCTTGTCGCTTTTACAAATATATAGCTGGGCAAGTTCCTACCTCACAGAATTTATGTTCTGAGAAAGACTGGAATATAGTAGACTTTGAATTTTTAGATTGCAGCCCTGTAGCTGTAGAAAATGTTTCTTTCTTTTTGGTAGATGTTGCCACTATTCTTTATCATCTAGTATGTATATATAATATGATAAAGTGTGTGTTATAGTTAAACGTACCTGGCCTGCCTGTTTTTAAGTGCCTTGACACTTACTAAAAGATTCTTCTTTCATTTTATTTAATTTGGAATTAAATTTTCTGGTTTTCGATATGCACCCTAAATGGAAATGTGGGTATCTGTTTTACACAGACTTCTTTTGAATATTTTAAACTGAAATAATTGTATTCCTCGTTAAAACTGAAAAGAAGTCTGAAACACATTGTAAGTTTTGTAGCTTTAGAGCAAGATGCATATGGGCAATGCAGTGTGTTGCGATTTCAAAGGCAAACTTACTTCTGGAGTTTCCTAAGCAGTAGCTGTTTGACTTTACAATGTTAATGATGTCATTCAATGCCCTGTTTGGTTCATAATTGTACACTATGTATGTAATCTGTCATTACAGAGTAATAGGTTCTAATGGCAGATGGTCATTTTTTATGAGTGTTCTCCATAGCAGTTTTTGTTGGTATGGTCAATGTTTCTGTTGTTGTAACAGCGGATGTATAAGGAATCATACGTAAAAAAAAAAAACGTTCATCCAAAGGCCTTGCAAATACAATGTTATGCCGTCAGGCTCAGTAAGAAAGTCCACTTGGGGTGATGGGGTAGCAGCACCACAGTGCAGCTGTATCTTTGGGATGGAAGTGTAATCTGGTGAAATGAGGAATGCGGTAGTGTTGTCATGGTTGGTGACATTGTAAAGACCAGACAGGCAGTGGTCCCGTACAGAAAACAGGCGCTTTTTCTTCCACAGGTTATGTCATAATCCTCAGCTGTGCTTTGTATTGCAAATTTATGTTCTTACTTTAGGATCTCATGTCTTAGCAAGACACTTCGTTACATGCACTGTAATGGTAGGTGGTCTTACGGGCAGGAGGGATTTAGATTTTACAGTAGGTCTAACTTCAGTCCAGCCAGGTAAAACCCATGCTAAAAGGACAGAGAGAGCTTGTTAGGCACACAGGAATGAGAACGACTGCAGAGTTACAATTAAACTGCTGTTGGCTTAAGGATGGAAGCATCTGACAGTCTTCTGTTTGAAAGCCCTGTGAAATGATACAAAATAAACTGTCCCTCGTTAACTGGATTTATGCTCTTTCTGTGAAAGGTGTGTTTACCTTGTTCGTATGAGACAGAATTATCCTATTTCCTCTATGCATAGCTCAAATATCATAAAATTATCTTATTTAGTATAAAATAAACCTTTTCCAATTAATAAGCCTAAGAATAGGTCAACTCCAAAGACAGCAACATAAAACACCCACAAGTGGCCATTAAATATTTATGGACTGAGCATAATGGGGAAAGGGCAGCAGTGTGCCCAGCTGGCCAAGAAGGCCAACAGTATCCTGGCCTACATCAGAAATAGTGTGGCCAGCAGGACTAGGGAAGTGACTGTGCCCCTGTACTTGGCACTGGTGAGGCCACACCTTGAATCCTGTGTTCAGGTCTGGGCCCCTCACCACGTGAAGGACATCGAGGTGCTGGAGCAGGTCCAGAGAAGGGCAACGAAACTGGTGAAGGGTCTGGAGCACAGGTCTTATGAGGAGCGTCTGAGGGAGCTGGGGTTGTTTAGTCTAGAGAAGAGGAGGCTGAGAGGAGACCTTATCACTCTCTACAACTACCTGAGGGCAGGTTGTAGTGAGGTGGGTGCTGGCTTCTTCTCTAAAGTAACAAGTGGTAGGACAAGAGGAAATGGCCTCAAATTGCACCAAGGGAGGTTTAGGCTGGATATTGGAAAAAATTTATTCACCAAAAGAGTGATCAGGCATTGGAACAGGCTGCCCAGAGAAGTGGTGGACTCACCATCCCTGGAGGTGTTCAAGAAACGTGTAGATGTGGTGCTTAGGGACATGGTTTAGTGGGTTAGGTGGTGTGGGTTGGCAGTTGGACTTGATGATGCTTGAGGTCTTTTCCAACCTTAATGATTCCATGATTCTATTGTTCTATTTGTTAGAATTATCAATGGCTGTTGTAAATTTGAAAGGTTGTATCCCCATGAATCAACAATGATATCAAGCATTTGTAACCACGTTGTAATTAAGAATACTTTTAATCTAGGCTTCTGATATTTTCTGTATAGTGGTTGTTGAAAATGGCAGGTGTTAAGTGTATCAGAGCTGTACAGTGTGGTCTGGCAAATAGGATGGTGCCAACGTAGGAGTATCATAAAAAGAAGGAGAAATGGGCTAGTGTCTTTTAGGCAACAGGAAAGAAATGAGTAATGGGAGGTAACAGCCTGGCTCCAGCTAAAACATTATGTATTTCTATAATTTCTGTGGATTGTTTGGACTTCAAGTCTTTGGATTTGAGTTTGGAGACAGGGTTTGGGCATTGCCTTCCTTTTAAGGCTATTGTTTTAGTGTAACTAATGACCTAGAATCTCATAAAAATCAGACATGGGAAGAAAATAGTGTAGAACAAAACCTGCATCTTCTGGCAGGGAACTCTTATGATCATGGTCTTTAAAGGGCTGTGAAACTAAAGCTGATCCGAGCTTGTGCTGTTGCCAAAACTAGGTGCTATCCTAGCCATGTGGTCACATCCCTGGCGGCCTCCTTCAAATCTGTCTCAGAAAGCTGCGTGGTAAGCTGGAGAAGCTTGGCATTACTTTTCAGGCTAAAAGGAAATTAGCCTCTGCTTAGATCAGCAAGCTAATCCTGGTGACTGGCTGGCCAAGTGAGTAGCTTTGGGGATGCAGGGAAGGTGGAGAGGATGTGGGGAAGGGGCAGCACAGCACTGAGTACCCTGTGAAATGCCAGGCTGACTGTGGGTCCTGCCTTTCGGAGCTCAGGTTCCTGATTTGAGAAGAGGGTTGTATTAGCAGCAGCGCTGAGAAACAGTTGGGTTGATTTCAGGCTTGTGCCAATAACAAAAGTAACTCATTTCCTTTAAAATCCTGGTGCCTGGTGAACAGTAGATACAGCCTTGTCCTTCCTGGTATAAATCACGTCTGGGTTTTAGGAAGCAGGGCATGTATGCGCTTCTAAATATTTTCACCATTGTCTCTGTCTGGTGGCTCCACTAGTTTGAATGCTGTGCAGTGCCTGTATGTGTGCATGTATGTGTGTATTTATATTATAAATTAATATCAAAATGACATAATTTCCCATCTCTTTTATCAACTAAGCAGTTTAACAAATGAATTACCCCCAACCTATTCTGACATTTAGAAATGTCTATTTTTTTCTCTATTTAAAAGGGAGAAATAGTTGCTGTATTGTCTTCTGCATCTACTGGAAAGAGCGGAAGCTTTAGAAAGGGGTGGCTTCATTTTTATATTCTTTCCATCTCATGTCTGATTTCTGAGATGCAGCGTTTCAGTTGGTGGCATGTGCTCATTCTTTTTCATGATCGTATTCTGTTTTTGATGTCCCACTTATGGTTCCTTTTTTTTTTTTTTTTCCCTTCTTTTTTGCTTCTTGAATGTAGGTTCTTGTAAACTGTTTCTTTGCTTTGTCTGTTAATGGTGTATAAGTTCAGCATTGATTGCAGGTAGACCTTTTTAACTTGTAGCAGAAGTGCCAAAAATAAGTTATACCTTACTTATTACTTTTTGTACAAAGTGTTCTTTGGAAACAATGGTAAATGCTATCAAATATTTTATCAGTTGTGGAAAAAATAATGCTAAGCTAAATGAATGCGGAAGAATTTTGTTGATACAGCGGAAAAAATAGGAAAAAAATATTTAAGTCTTTATGTGTCCCTGCTTAAATTTTTGTGTTTAGTCTAGTAAGGTTGTATAGTTAAAATAGTTTCTATTTTAAATTATGTGAGTCAAGATTCTTCCATTTTTGTAATAATAATTGTTGTTTGAGCAGCTTTTTAAAAATGAAGAATGTATTACAAGAGTTGTAGTAGAGGTCTTTGGCCTTTTTGCCTGTAAGTATAGGAATATAAAACTATTTCAGTATTCTCTATATGTTACTAAATTATGAGTAGTACAGCATTTTAATTGTAGGAATACCAACATGCCAAGTTCATTTCAAACCTTTGCGTTAGGTGCTGTACAAATGACACAGTAGCCTTACACCATAACACAGCAGACTTATATGCTTTAAAAAAAATCTTAAATGTTTGGGACAATGTGAAACTTCCTTTTCCTTTTGAAAAGGAATGTGGATAAATATAAACATGATTTACATGTAACCTTATAACTTAGTAACCCTACTGTATCTGAATGACCTGTGTCATCTGCCATCCCCAAATGAGCTGCTTCATCCTTCCTGCTGGTCCACCCAGATGCGTATTTAACGCTGATGCTTAAGGCTGTCTTATGGGCCATGTCTTACATGAAGGTGTGAGTGTGCATGTCTGTGTTTGTTTTAAAGAGGGAAGTACTGAAGAAATATTGGGATTGGAGAAATTTGAGGGGAGGGCAAGCAACCAACTTGGTGATATAGTGTTAGTTTGTAATCTTGTGCTATCTCTGAAAATAAGCCATTTGATTTGGTTTCCTCTGCTAAATCTTAGTAATGGTCTTTTATTGTCTTGTATATTTTATTATTCCTATCCTGTCTATAAAATTTCAGTAGTTTATTGTGCATTATTCCTTTTCTCTTAAAGATAAACCGAAAACAAACAAACAAAACCCCCAACGCCTCCTGCCTATTGAGCTTCTCCATATGTTGTTTTTATGTTATTCTTGGGTCGCATTTCTAATTTTTTTGGCATTGCAGTTTAATATTTTCAATCTATTCCATATTTGAGCCAGGTAATTTTGAAATCATTTGAATAATTAAACTGCTTCAATTTTTAATCAATTTAATTTTAAACTTTATGTTTAGATCAATCTAAACATTGAACCATTTCAAAAGTTAAACAAGGTTAACTGTTTTTTTGATCCAAAATTATGGTTATCAAATAGGATTCAGGACTGATTTTGTTCCTTACACTTCATTATCTTCTTAGACTTTCAAAAGTTAAACTGCTAAAATCATCAATGAAAATATTGGTTTTGGGCTACACTATTTTTAGTAAGATATAATAAGAAAGGTCATTTAGTATCACAAAATGTGATTTTTAAATTGCAGCAGTAGAAAGGTGCCTCATGTACATTATTAGCTTATTAAAAAAAGCCTGAAATGCTGAAGCTATAGTAAATTACAAAATGTAGTAAAGCTTTCAAACTAAGCATTCAGAAATCTGAAACAGCAATATCAAATCACTATGTTACTCATGGCTTTTATTTTCTTCCAATTGAGTTATTTTCACAGTTAAAAAATAGATATTCAGTCCTTCTCAAATACATAACCTTATCTGGACCTTTGTTTTCTTTACTTTTTTATTTTATAATCCTTTTATCTTACAAAATGTACTTGGAACAAATATTCGCAAGAAGAGAGTAAGAGTAAAAATGCTTCCCGCTTGCCTTGACACACTTCCAGCATTTCTGCAAGGGATTTACACCAGAAAGTTGCAAGTCCTGGCACTTGCCAAGTTAAAACAAAATGGGGAGAAAACTGTTCAGTTGAATCAAAGTCAGAAAAGATCTTGAAATTTAAGGAGGAACATTGCTTTGACTGAGAAAATGCGATCTTCCATCATGAACTGTGTGGGATTTGTCTTTGTTAAAGACATAATACTAAGAAGAGCACGGAGGAAAAAGAGATCCATCCATGCTTTTTGACACTGTGCAAAGCTTATGTTAGTTTGGAAAGATGGTCTTAAAAATGCCACCACCCCTGCATTCCTTTCTGCCTTCCTGAGAAAGAGCCAGGAGTCTAGGATTTCCACCGCTTTTTTACAGCGTGCAAAGTCATGTCAGCCGTTCTCAGAGATTTTTGATGCGTGGATGTCTCCTGTCATCCCCAATCATGTTTGTACTCTTGAGCCAGGCCTATAGAAACTGAACTCTGCTGCTTTGCTGCAGGTCAGCTTTCATGGACAATTAGTGTTGTAACAGCACTTTGGTCACAAGTTGTCGTGAGTGTTTATCATAAAGGCATCATCCCAGGGTGGATCAGCAGTGATCGCCGAGTCTTCTGCCTTCTGAAGCATCTCCCGCTTGCCTTTTCGTGGGTGCCGATCAGGTGACGGCTCCGCAAGACCTTCCCTGGCGCTGCTGCGCAGCCCGAGGCTCTCCGGGCATGCTGCTTGCCTTCCCCTGCTCTCCGCTTCTCGTCTCTTGCCCGTCGTCCCTCTCAGTAACTGTCAGATGCCCCCGTTGCGGCATGCTCTGACAAGAATGAAAAGAGCGATCTTCCCGCTGCTGGGCGCTGTGTCAGGATTGACACCTCGGACATGCTTGGCGCCGCGAGAGGTGCCTGGCTCCAGCAGTATGCAGTAGTAAACCAATAAATCTTCAGTGTCACTCTACTTATTGCAATGTGATTGCTCTTTTCCCCACCACAATGAAATGGAAACAAATAACTTTTATTATTTTTTGGTTTTTTTGCTTTGCTTTTTTAGTTCAAAAGTACACATTCTTTGAGGCTCTTTCAAATGTGTTCCTGAACCTGAACCACCCTCTTTAGTTACTGGGGCACAAGCTTAGCTATAAGTAGTGCTACTTTCTTGTTCCACATATTTTTTATCATTATTATTAGTAGTAGTAGTAGTAGTAGTAGTAGTAGCAGTTTTCTTTTCCCTTGGAATATCTCTAAGCATTTTTACGAACAAGGCCAAATAAAAGTTTTCCAGTGCTTCAGATAAGTAGTATTCTCATTTTATGGCTGAATAAACTAGAAGAGTCCACTGAAGTCTTGCTCCTAGTGAAACTGGAGGGAATATAACTATTTTCAGTGTGGTTGGAATTGTATCCCGAATGATTTACGCCCAGGCAGGAGGCAAATGAGAGGAAGAGATGGGAAAGGTTGAGTGCGGTAGCCAGCCCCTGTCTGCCCCACGCTGCAGCCCTGGCACCGGTGCCTGTTGGTGAAAATGTTCCTGCTTCTTTACTGTATGAGTATGACAGGAGCAGGCTTCCCAAGGAGAACAGGAGGAGGCACCAGGAGATGTTGTACTGCTCTCCTCTTATCTGTGCTGGGTGCAACCTGCGCCAGGTAGCACATGCCTCCCAGCATGGGCTCTGCCCCTGCCTTTGCCTCTCTCACTGTGACGGCTTCCAAGGAAGTTCATGAGACCTTGGGGGGAAGAAAAAAGCCAAACAACTTCAAAAAATTTTAAAAATAAGTCTTTTTTTACCTTTACAGTTGAAATGCACTGATTTTCTATTTAAAGAATATTCTTATAATCTGATTTCAATGGGGGGAATGTTTCAACTTTCACTTCTTACTTTTGATTTCAGTTATATCAATTCAGTTACCTTTATGTTAGCGTGCCATACACAAATATCTTTATTACTGTGTCTTAATGCTCATGAGTAATTATTTGACATTTTTCAATAATCTTAGAATTTGATAGTAATTTTTTTTTTTACAAATTTTTCTCTGTATTTGATGCTTTACTCGGCCAAATGTTGCATACATTGCAACTGCTTTGCTGCAAAGTATTTTGTAAAATAGAAATGCTCACATTGGCTGTGTGACATGGGCATACAAAGAACCAAAAACTCATCTTCACTCTCTGATCAGAGAAAGGAATGTTTTCTTGTCTTTGTAATAAATCCATTTGAAACTTGCAGTTCTCTGCTGACTGAAAAAACAATTGATTATAACATTCAGCATACCACAAAAAATAGCAAGATGTTAGAAGCTGTTTTGCTGCACAATATACATATAAACTACATATAAAGTGCATGTGTTTTGTGTACATGTAGCAACATTGTGTTAACAGTGTAATTTCTTAGCCAAAAAAAAAAAAAAAGTTTACATTTCTTGGCATAGGTGTAAAGTCAGGGAAGAGAATTATTTTAATGTGAATTGATTTCTTATGACAGAAATCTGGTTTTGTTTTTAATGTACAATTCTGGTTTTGCAAAGAGTTGTTTTTGGCTTCCTAAACCCCTCAGGTGTGACTATTATAAAGGGCATGAGTATAAAAAGAATGCAAAACTGTGATCTGTGTTATTCTCATTTGTCTTAAAGATCCGATTTCTTATCAGAGGCTATATAGGCAGTTTATTTCAAATAGTGGTATAACTTTCCTTTATGCCTACTCAGTTTTTATATGAAAAACAGCAAGTGGGCCTTGTTTCAGTTTCGAAGATATTGTAGAATAAAATAGACATGCTAAATAAGAAGATAGCTCGTTTCAGTTGTGGGGAACTGTAAGGCATGATTAATTATTTTCCTGTACAAATTCCCCATTTCTGAGACAGTATTAGTTTTTACTTTAATTACCAGCTCCAGTAATGTTTCCTATCCATAACTGTCCACAAAATAGACTGTTGCTGAGCAGAGGGTATGGCCTGTTTACTCATCCATTGAAAAGAGTGCCCAAGTTCTACCAAGTCTTCCTTACTTGCTCTGAACTGCCTCGTGGGAGACTGTCCTTCATTTAAATATTTAAATATTAATGTTTCATTTTACAGGCAGAAAACTTCAATGTCATTTTAAGGATATGTAACTTTACTGGGGAATCTCTAACCAACAGAGGAGCAGGTCTTATTTTTGTTTTTCACCTTAAGAGAAAGCATTTTAGAAAAATGCTACCATGCTTCCATCTTGAGAATTTTGACTTGTGTATCTTGTTTTCTTGTTGCAGAATAACAGCAGCAACAAAAGCAACAGAAAGAGGCTGTCAGGGTGGTTTTCTCAAAAATGGTTTAGCTGATGTTAGCCACAAATGAGCAGAGCAACACTAACTACTAATTGATTACAGTAATTACGCAGTCTTTGGCTAGTTTGTATTGGCAAACTATATATACTCCTCACATAAATATGAACTTGCAGAATGCACGGAAAAGGTCAGTCTCATTTGCATGATAGGCTTCATTAGAATATGCTAAGGACAAGACCTAGTGTTTTATGACTTCAGGTGATGAATAGCTACCATATTACTCTGCTTGCTGAAAGCATGTTTCAGTCACCTTAATTTACATGCTGTTTTTTAATGCTAAAGAAAATCTGTGGGCTGGTAGGAGACTAGCAACAGATAACAATTTCATTTTATTATGGTTGTATTATGGGTTGTGTTTCATTTTGTTCTTTGTTAGAGAGGGAACAAACATTTTTTCAGTACTTTCTTTTGAGGAAGAAATTCTTTGTGTGACTTGTGCATTTCTCACAGCAATGGTTATTTTGACCTCAAACTATGACAAAATGTAGTTTTGTTGACAAGGCTTTGTGTTTTTACCCTCTAAATATATCTATTTTAAAAAAAGAAAATAAAAGTTTTTTTCCTTTGAACCTGGGGGCTAAGGTAGGAAAGCAATTCACTAAATCTTTAAAATTGGAAATTCCTTCTTTAGATAAAGATTTTTCCAGTGAGGAGAGGCAATGCAGGGCGTTTTACTTCCAGACTGACTTCAGTGTCCATTTGTAATAGAAAAAAAATATTTCTAAAGTCTCAGACAAGAAGCATATTTCTAATATGGATAAGGGAAGAGCAACTGACATCATGACCTGCACAACATCCTTGTCTCTAAATTGGAGAGAAATCGATTTGCAAGATAGACCACTTGCTGGATGAGGAATTGGGTGGATGGGATGGTCACACTGAAAGAGTTGCACTCAAATGTCCAAGTGGAAACTGGTGATGAGTGGTGTTCTGCAGGGGTCAGTACTGGGACTGACGTTCTTTAAGGTCTTTGTCGGAGACATGGACAGTGGGATCAAGTGTCCCCTGAGCAGTTTTGGCGGTAACACCAAGCTGAGTGGTGCGGTTAACACGCTGGAGGGAAGGGATGCCATCCAGAGGGACCTTCATAGGCTGGAGAGGTGGGCCCATGCAAACCTCATGAAGTTCAGCGAGGCCAAGTGCATGCGGGTCAGGGCAACCCCAAGCACAAATATAGGATGGCAGGAGGATGGCTTGAGAGCAGCCCTGAGGAAGAGGACTCGGGGGTGTGGGTTAATCAGAAGCTCAACATGACCAAGGAATGAGTGCTCACAGCCCAGAAAGCCAACTGTGTCCTGGCCTCCATCAAAAGAAGCGTGACCAGCAGGTCAAGGGAGGTGGTTCTCCCCCTTTGCTCTGCTCTTGTGAGGCCCCACCTGGAGTATTGCGTCCACCTCTGGGCCCCATAAGGAGGACACAGACCTATTGGAGTGAGTCCAGAGGAGGGCCATGAGGATGATGAGGGGGCTGGAGCACCTCCCCTATGGGGACAGGCTGAGAGAGTTGGGGTTTAGCCTAGAAAAGAGAAGGCTCTGGGGGGACCTTATAGCAGCCTTCCAGCCCCTAAAGGGGGCCTACAGGAGAGATGGGGAGGCACTCTTTATCAGGGAGTGTAGTGATAGGATGAGGGGTAGCAGTTTTAAGCTGAAAGAGAGCAGATCTAGATTAGATATTAGGAAAACATTTTTTTACTGTGAGAGTGGTGAGGCTCTGGAACAGGTTGCCCAGGGAAGTTGTGGATGCCCCATCCCTGGAATTGTTCAAGGCCAGGATGGATGAGGCTTTGAGCAACCTGGTCTAGTGGGAGGTGTCCCTGCCCATGGCAGGGGGTTGGAACTTGATGATCTTTAAGGTCTTTTCCAACCCAAACCATTCTATGGTTCTATGATAATACAAACTATATAGCACGCATTCATAGGGATGGAGATCTCATATCCTACCAGATAATAGTTGTTTCATTTAAATGCACTTCTCCTACAAATCCCATTGTAAAATTGACAGTGTGGGTTCTTCCGGTATTGTTATTTGTATATTGTAATATGTTGGAACATGGGTTTAACATTTCTATATATGTAGCTGTTTCGAAGTTTCTTGGGTTGCAAAAGGTACTTCTTTGAATAAAACTGTGTAGAAAATTAAAAAAAAAAGTGGACAGTTTTATTATAAATTGCAGTTTTGTAATAAAATTGTACAACGAGCTTGCACAAGCTTTTTAAAATATCATTGCTGCCACTGAACAGGTCTGTAATTTATTCAGGAATGTTAGAGGCATTTTTGATTTATTTGTTCTTGGAGAAGTTTTGTTAAGCAAGATAATGAGCAGAGCTGGTGTTAATCATTTAGTATGCGACTCTGAAAAATGAAAATTTTGCATATCTTTAGCACTGTTGGGGAAAATAAATTCTCTTGTAATGCTAATGGTCTGTTGATATAATTTTTAAAAAATGTTATCTGTTCCTCTTGAGAAATTCAATACGTTCATAAGTTATGCTAAAAGCTAAACTAATCAATACATAATTATACATCCATATGTACATATGTATTGAGTAATCAGAAATATTTGTTACCTGTAATGATGAAAAATGAATTTGATGGTGGTCACTGCCATAGGTGACTACATATTTGTTTATGAATACCCTTCAGGTGAATTTATTCCTCATGTATGCACAATACAAAGTTTACTTTTTTAGAACAGGCTCTCAATAATACTGAATGAGTTTGATCTTGTTCCAGTGGCCAGGGGTTTACAAATACAGCACAAGTTGCCATGGCCTTTGCTGAATAATATTTATTTTAAGGATTTACTGTAACAGTTAAATTAGTATAGGATTTAGTGTAACTAATTTAGAGAATTTAAAGATTAGATGCCCTTTAACTTGTCTCTGTTTATACAGCTCAGAATTGCAATATGTTCTGCCTGGCATGCAGTCCACTGATTTTTAGGATTACTCTTTTCCATTTTTCTTTTTCTGAACAACTATACTGTTCTGTATCAGATTGTCTCTGAAGCCCTAGCAGGTGATCTTCATGTATCTCTGCATGGGTTTGGTGTGACTGTTCGTAAGACAGACAAAACTGACTTTGGGTACCAGATGCTGCTTGAAGTACTGAAAAATTTTAAGCCTGTCAGTCTATGGTTGCATCTGGTCATCTTTCTCTCTCTCTTTTTTTTTTAATCAAGAAGTTCTCAGGAACAAATATGCATTACTTCCCTGGGAACTAATGGATTTAGTGACTTTTGGATCATGGGGAAACTGTTATTTGTATAAGGTGCCAAGGTTGCTTTGGGACTTTGTTGTTGCAGGAAAGGATTTTGTGGTTTTTTTTTTTTGCCTGTTAAGCATTCACCACTGAATGACAGAAGATGGAGAAACAACAAGCTGTCAGGAAATTGATGTATCTTTAAATTTAAAAATGTATTAAAAAATTAAGAAAAGTGTGATCTGAGGAAGAGAGGTGACTCTTAGTATGTATGTTTTCTAATTGTGCCCTCTGTTCTTCAGAAATGTTGTAAAGGATAGGAGACTTTCTCTGCACTGTCAGTAACCTAAGTGATTTCTGAATGATGCACATGCTGTCACATTTGCCTGTCAAGGAGGGATTAATCTCTAGTTTAAAGGGAAGGAGTTTGACTTAATCATGTACCAATGGACCATATACTGTTGTAGGTGATGCTGCTGGCTGCTTTCACCATCACTACTTTCTTGTAATGCAGTACATGGCCAAGCAATGTTCTCCTCGTTCTGTGCTCTGGGGTTGGTTGTTTGGTTTGTTTTTTCCCATCCACTAAAACTACCTCATGTTTATCACTGATAGCATTTGTAAATGTTGACTAAAAATTCGTTTTTGCATCTGAGAATCATGGTTTCCCTGTAAGACTGAGAGGTGGATGCAGACTTGCAAAATATTTTGAGGTATATAGATGTGGAAGAACTCCAGTTTAAGGGAGAAGTGAAAAAGTGAGTAATAGAAAAGTGACTATGAGCAGACCAAGGAGGAAAAAGGTTACTGCCAAATTAAATTAGCATATTAAAAGTATGGAATAGAGACAAGACTTTGAAAAAGAACTTTCAACTTAGTCACTGATATCTGGTTTTGTTTTCTTTTTTTCCCTCTCATTCATTTCTATTTCTTTTTTCTTGAAAGAGAGTGAGATGGAGCTTTTTTATATAGAATACTTAAAATATGTTTATGCTTAAATAGCACAGGAACAAACAGTTTTGAAATCCGAGGAGGGTGGGTCATGTCCATTTAGACCTTCTCCAGGAACATGTGTGGCTTGACTAAGTTTTTCTGATCTCTGTTATGGTGAAAAAGAAAGAAAAGGAGAAGGATAGTGTATTTCTAAAACAATTTTTAGCACCTTTAATAGAAACAAACCCCATGAAGCTTGGAGACTTCTGAAATGTTCTGCCACTGTAAGCATGAACCTCTATCATTGAGGTCGATAATGAGCTTGACTGTTTCTTTACTATGGGCTAAATTCCAGACTGTGTTGTTACTCTATACTGCACTCCATTTCTTGCCCTTGTTGTTGTGCTCATTTATGCCAGAAATAGAATGCAGTTTGACAGCTATCACTACGAGTGCCTGTGGACATCATGTACAAGCCAAATGCTAGATGGTGATAAATATGTTATGATTAGACCTTGGTATCTAGATCATATGTACTGTAGTGAAACCAACACTTGTTTGCTCTCTTCTTCAGACGAAGTACGTTTGCATTAATTTAGAGATACATTGGAAACAAAAATATCAAAGCTTCTAAAATATTTTAAAAGTTAACATTTTCAGTTTAATTGGACTTGTTGCTAGAATGAAATACGTCATTTCTGAATGTTTTATAATCCTCTTATTCACACAGCTACAAAAAGCTAAGAAGAAATGGTGTTCCTGCTTACCAAAGTGATAAGAAAAGGCAGAATTATTTGGAGACCACAAATGTAAGAGCTACAGATGTATGTGGCAAAATATATGAAGAATGCTGAAAAGGGGGATTCAATTTTAACCTCTAAAGGATTTGCTTCTTCTAGCCCTTCTTCCCATTCGGCAGAGATTATATGAAGAGCAAGGGCAAAGATGTGCAGGTGGTATTGACTCTGCTCAGGGTTGTATCCCAGAAGAGGGAAGAGTGAGGTGGTGATGCATCCCATTTCTAAGCATCTCCTGCTGAGGGGATCTGTGGAGAAGTTGATAGCATTTAGTAAAACAACCCTTTTCAGGTGGAGTTCTTGATAGGTAATGTTGGCTGTTTTGCAGGCAGGTTCCTCTCCAGCACGGCTGCTGACCACGTGTCAAGGACAGTTAGCAGGCACAAACTTGGATCTTCAGTGTGTGATGGGGTATTATTGTACCAGCTTCACCCTTAGGCGCATTAACTGCACTTTGTCTGACAAATCTAGGGGTTAACTGGTGCTGTAGCTAAGCACAGCATTCATCTTTTCTGCACTGGTGGGATTCATTAGGAAAAAACGCAGTCTTCGCTGTGAATCCCTATGTAAGAACATTTGTCATTCATGTGCTTCATTTATGTAATGCTGTGATAGAAGAAACTTAGTACTATGAGTTTGAAATTTGTTATCAGTGCTATATTTATTGGTTTGTACCTTATTTTCTTCCATAATCCCTGATTACAGGCGGTAATATTAGGTAATTACTTTCTCTAGCCTTAAATGTACTTACAGGTTTACAAAATATACTAATTTTCATCAGGGTTGTTTAAACACATTTCTTGAAGAGTAGGATGTCTTTGCAGCATAAGTGATGGTAATTTCTGAGTGAGTTGTCAGCACTGTTAAGATTTGTGAAGTTCTCTAATAGGTATTCAAGAAGGTAGCTTCAATGACAGGCAATATCTGTATTCTGAAATGTTATGAGTGGGCTTTTTCATACTTCTGTTTGTACTTGGCACTGTTCAGTTTTGATTTGCAAATTATGTAGATATATATTTTGCATTGGTTTTAATTTTGAATGACTATATCAAAGCTCTTGAAGGATCCTTATTTGGAATGATTTTACTTTTGCTATCAAATTAAGATAAAGGCTTGCTGTTGGTGAGTCCTATCCTGTCCTGCCCCTGCCCTCCCCCCCCAAAAAAAAAAAAAAAAAACCTCTAGAAAAAGAAATTCCAGGACTTTTTTACTCTGGACAAGGAGATAGAAATTTGGTTATGTCTGCAGGCTTTCTAGGCCATAGCCCTAGTCAGAGTGCATTAGAAGTACTTTATACTTATATTTCCAAGTGGAATTTCCTAGATGGATGTACAGGAGCCTAAAGCATAATGAGATCTAAATTAAAGAGATAACAGGATGCTCTCAGCACCTCATTGAACCTGGTCTACTAGGAGAAGTGAGAATTTCCTTCAGATAACATGTAAGAATGGGCTTTGTAGGAGAGTATTTAGCCAGGGATGTTGTAATCAGATGCTAATTCCTTCCACATCTGTTGTCTTTTAACATCTCCTAGAGGTGCTTGCGGTATTGGAGTTCTTCCCCTGAACAGCTTCTTCTAGTATTGTGTAAGCAGGCAGGGTCAGGTAATGAACACAAAAAAGGCTACTTTAGATCTAGTTACACAAAACCTGTCCTTGTGAATGTAAGTATGTTGACATTATCAGCAGACACGTGTCCATTTTGTTTTGCAGGAATGTGCAAGTTCAAAGAGGCAGAAAAATGTGATAAGAAAACCTGGCATGAACAACCAGATTCCACTGATGCATGAACACAAACACACCAGCTCACAGATACACAAATATTCCGAGGCAAAAATAAAATAGCTTCTTGGCAGATCTTATTCACACTTAATTGGCTAATTGCCCAACCTGACACTGGCACTGGCAGCATTACACAGATAATATTTTTTAAAGGGTGAACAATTCCTCAGCAGTGTCTCCAATATCCTTCGTATGAATATTTTTAACAGCAGGCATAGAAGTTTAGCCGTTTTTTAAGATCAACATGTATTTGTGTTCAGTACAAGGAAAAATATGTACATTGAAAGCTTCTTTGTGTGCTTGGAGTAAATACAGAAGACAGATCCTTTCTGTAAAGCCAAATAATTTCATATGATTATTCTTATTTTTGTAGGATCCATTTTCAAAACTTATATGTAGCAGATGAGAAAAGAGGTCTGGGGACTTTCCAACATGACTGTTCTGTATTGGGGACATTTAAATAGAAAATGTAAGGTGTTTCCCTTTTCATGGTTACTGCTAGAATGCAGTAGCATGACCAGCTGGTGACGGGTTAAGGGATCAGTTTATAGAAATTTATCATTCAGGGGGGCAAATGCCTCAGAGGATTAGTAATTGGATACAAATCCTGTCACCTCCAGACTGTCTGTTCACACACAGCTCATCTTGATACTGACCACAAGTTGTTGCTGTCTGATGATTTTCTCATAGCCTCCCTTTTAAAAGTTCATTTTTTCTTGCTCCAGTAAAAGTCACTATCAGAAATGGTTCTGATGTTTGTTGTCACATTGCACAATTGAAAGGGCATGGAAAATGAACTTTAAATAATAGAGACTAAAATTAAAACTAGTGGAAAATAGAGGGACAGTAAGAATTACAGACCAGTGAACTGTAAGTGCTGGGTAAATTGAAGCTATATTTTAGAATACAAGTCAAAAACACAGTCATAATGCCAAGGCTACACAATGTTGCAAAGGAAAAATATTTTCAAATATTTACACGTGTGCAGGCTACTTCTTGTAAGGCCATGAGCAAATGCTGTTGGTTTGGATAGCCATGCATCCTTTAACAAATTCCTTTATAACAGGAGAATAAATTCCTAGCTAATTGTGGCTTTAGAGTTTTGTTATGGAGTAGAGATTTATAAAAGAGAAACTTTTTAGATGGATTAAGTGTATCATATCGCAAAGCATGCAATCGGCGTACTATACCTGACGCACTACTGGTAAGGAAAAAAAAAAGAGAGAGAGAAAGAAAAAGTCTCTCAGACATTGTTATTTAATTACCAGCACCATTATGAGATTGTTCCACTGAGGCAGTTTGTCCATTTCATGATGTCTTACCCTGCACTGATCAAGCTGCATCTTTGATATTTTATTTTTA
Organism: Pterocles gutturalis; assembly: GCF_000699245.1. Taxonomy (NCBI): domain Eukaryota; kingdom Metazoa; phylum Chordata; class Aves; order Pterocliformes; family Pteroclidae; genus Pterocles; species Pterocles gutturalis. Next base: position 43,300 of record NW_010107995.1, on the reverse strand, counting down.
AGGGTACAAAATGAGTCCTAGAAATTATGCGTTTGACAAATATGTCATCTAGTCAAAAGAAGGGAATTCCTTTTTCTTCTGAAAGCAATTTTCTCTTCTGTTGTTGGACTCTCCAAAGGAAGTGATGAATATGTCACTCTGCTTCACAAGAAGTTCTCTTGAACTCATTGTGCAGAAGACATGTGCTTGTTATTGAAATTGTATTGGTAGAGAAACTGGTGTCATTTATATTTAATGGAATTGTTGAGACATTTTAGGCCCTTGTTGTTCGAGGTTCTGTGTGTCCTCCAGTTCTCTTGAATCCTTTTCAGGACTATATGGGAGGTGCTCAGCTTTTAGCAGAATGGAAACCTTTGTTGAATCATTATTTTCTTCTTATGAACTGCAGTTTAGATCACACTTAAGCACTATTAAGGAAGGGCTTGCATAAGTAAATTCTCAGAAATGTAGGATTATGTCTGTGCTCAGCAACTTTTTTAAGGTTCCACCAGGTGAAGCACAGGGTATCCGCAGCGCTGTCCCTCTTCAGAAGGAGCTAAATTGCAGCATACCACTCTAGAGGTGCTAGGCCATTGGTCTTAATAATATTATTTCAAAAACTCTGTTTATGGGAAACTTAAAAACATTTAAATAAAATTTAAAAAACCAAATAGTTTCTTTTTGGAGGATCCTGGCAGCTGGTATTTATTGGAAATCATACTGTCTGTACAAAAAAAGACATTTGCTTTTTAAATTTGGAATTTTAAAATGAAACTAAATGAAGTTTAATGGCTTATAACATTGCATGAATTTGTCAAAACTGATCAGCTGGATTGCTACACAATGAATACTGAAAATGTTCTGGTTTTTAAGCTTATAATAGCCTACAGCCATTCAAAAGTCAAAATGTTATTTGATGATTTCAGAATGTTAATGAAATGATTATTAATAACACGTATATTAATCTTAATGATATATGTAATGGGCAAATGTAAAGCTCTGTTGACACCAAAAAAGATTATTCTACTGCTGAAGGTAAACCGGGAGTTAATTTTCAGTGATCAAACATTAAACAGTCTGCTCTAAGTGTGTCAATAAAAAAAAAATTCTGGTGAAGTTTAAAAATGTGTACAGGCTCAAGAGATTTGCAGTGTTTTTTAGTACAAAAAAAAAGTGTAAAAGGAATGGATTAATGTATTTGTTTTTAAATTAGCAGAAAATAGTAACAGGCTGCTTCAGTTAAGTAAAAAGATGTAAAAAGCCTTGCTTCGCTGTTATCTTGATTTGATGTTATAATATCTAGTATATGTATAAGTGTTGGGTTTTATTGGAGGGAAGGGTAGCAATATCTGTCATTCTCCACTGTGGATTCATTTGGGTAATAATTTGATTTGACTGGCTTGATTTTTGTTTCTCTGCTTTGTGTTCTTTAAGTTAACATGGTACTTCTCTTTTAAAATGTTATTTTTATGTTTTATGGGGTTTTTTTTCCTATTTAGTGCTGTTAATCATTCCATACTATGTTTTTCATGGTTGCTTTCTTTAATACCAGGTTATATTTTTAGGGAGGCATCAGGTTTATGTCTAGGGAATGTAGAAATTTCTTGTCTATAGTCATATGTAGTAAACAGCATGATACATTTTTTTATTTTACTATCTGTCTTTGAAAAGCTAAATTTGCAAGAAGGATACGATCTCTATATTGCAATGTGAAAAAGAGAGGGTGAACTTTATTATATAGGAGAATTTCATGGCATTTTACCTGTTGAGGACCCCATAGAGCCAGAAGTATAGTACAGCGACATGACTAAGTGACAGGCGGCAGCAGCCGTGGTGTCACTGTGTATTATCACCTCATGCTAGCTGGAAGCACTCCCTGAAGCCGATCTAGGTTGTATAGTCCTAGATGAGGTCTTCATGGGTGCTGACCATAAAAAGTTCATCAAAGTAATGAGGCGAGGCGAGAGCTTGGCGCTCATGGGCAGAGCTCAGCACCAAGGAGTGTGAACCAGCTCCAGCTGTGACAATAAAACAGCAGGTGGCTGCTGTCATTAGGGGTGGCAGATGAGGCAGGGGACTAACATTCAGCCCACAAAACTCTCATTTGTTAGCCATCGCCACTGTACCATGCAAAATAGCTTCCATCTCAGTCAATTTTACTTTGCAAAATATTACACAGTCGCCATAAGAAAATTAGAGCCTTGGGTTTACAGGTTCCTTGGATCTTATTATCAGAAAAATCTGCACTGTCAGGTTATGTGGAAAATTGGACTTTTTTCTCCCCTGAACAGTTTGAAGATCTTTACAGTAATTTTATAATAGGGCATTTCCACCCAGGCATGTGTTTATTGGTTAATATTTTGGACTATTTTGTTTATAACTCTTTAAAAAATCAATTCCAGCCATCCATTCGGCTACATATTGCACATTAACTTTGCCTGCTATTCTGTACTATAAAAGTTGTAGCCTGATCAGACTACTTCTGTCTTCAGGTCTGTCCACATACAGACATTTCATGTCATAAATCATGGTTTTGAGGGTTCTACCAATCTGAGAAATTGTAAAGAAACATAACAGCCCTTGATTTTTTTGTTTGTTTACTTCTGCTTCTAACAAATGAGAAAGCATTTTGTATGTATTTAGTCTTTGCAGAGCATAATTTAAATTTCTTAAAATTTGAGGCCTTTCTTGGCTGAAAACCATCTCGGGGCACCACCGCTGTCTGGTGGGTAAAGTGCGGCGAGCTCTGTGGCATGCGGGTCTCACAGGTCAAACAGTGGGGAGCTGCCTTTGCTCCAAGTGAGAGCCATTTTACTTGCATCGCATTACAAAGCTAAGCAGAGAGTTGTGTGTTGGTGATTACTTGCTCTGTTCTATAGCTGTGAGCGACCTCCAGGAAGTGCAGAGTTTTGAGGTGGTCATTTGGACACGTAAGTGTTTTTGCCTCAGTTGTGAACATATTAAATTTCAGTGCTCTAACAGGAATACATTCATGAAAATCAAAATGTGATGCAATACTGAATAAAGTGGGGGAGTACCCCCTGTAATTTATCCTGTTAGTACCATACCTCAGAAACTTGGTTGGCAAACCAAGCTCAGAAAAAGCTGAGTTCCTTTTACTGCATCTTTTCAGGTAATTTAACAATTCTCTCTTTCTTCTTGATTTTTTTTTTTTTCAGATAACACGCTATAAACTTTTGTTTGCAACAAAACTGATTTCTCCTTCCCTTGTTTGTTCATATGTACACTCAGCTGTGTGTGTGTGAATATATCTAGGCCCTTGAGATCAAAAATTTATTTTTTCCTTAATTCCATTGGGTACCTACATAGTTCCCATCTCTCTCATGCTTGATTTGTGTCCAGAAGTGGTCAGAGTTAATCTCAACTTCTTTCTGGGACTCAAATATTCTTTGCCAGAGAACATCTTCTGTTGTGTCACAGATATTATCTTTATGACTGTATTGATTTGTCTGATCTGTATTCCTTTGGTTTTCCCAGACTGATAACAGTCTTCCTACCTAGTGCATGCAACTTCCATACTGGACTGCAGGAATGGCCTTTTTTTTTTTTTTTTTTTTTTTGCAAAACATACTTCTAAATTCAGAGGAGTTTTTTGTTTTCTTTATTGTTTCAATAACAATTATATCTCAGGTGAGTATTAATCCCTGCAGTCCAGCTTTGGACTTCTGTGTCTGAAGTGAGTCCTACATGAGACTCTGCTTGGCAGCTGTAGTGACTAGTAAGTCTCCTGCTGAGTCGGTGGCTGAAGTGGTGAGAGGTGTTACCATTTGCTCATGGGACAGGTGGAGTAACACTGCTATTGCCACCTGCAACTCTTGTTTGGGTAGACTTCCATGCTGCTCTTAGTATCATCTGCACACTCTGTGTTCAGTACCATAATTTTAGAGAGTTTTGTAGATCTATAGTTCTTGGAGAGTACATAAGAGTCTTTCTGGTACTCGTGTCATGGTTTCCTCTAACAGTCCCTGTTAATTTCTACAGCCAGCCTCTTCCTCCTTCAGTGCTAGGAGGAGGAAATTGTTGCAACTCTCAACTTTTGGGGATAGTTGGGGATGACTGTGATGGGAGTATCTGGAGAGATGACATTGAGATGTCAGTGGGGACCAAAAACTCCAAGCTTTTGTTTATGCTCAACTGCTAATGAAGTTGTCTTTCAAGAATGAAAAATCAAGCATTAAACAAACATACTAGCCAAGTGTTAGGCATACAGTATGGTTGGTCTGATGCCACAGAGTTTGGTGGTTCTTAGCCTCTGAGGTAGCGATGGTCAGGCTTGAGAGCCCTTAGACAAGGAAACCCAGAGCTGGGGTGAGTGTCCCCTTTTTTTGCCTGTGCTCCAATGTTGTTTATGTATATGTAAGTACCAGATGCATTTTTGTGGCCTGAAACCAAGCTGATCCAAAGAATTACCTTCTTTTGTCTTTGGCTGGAACCAGTCTATTCTGATTTGACCATACTGTTATTAAAGATGCATCTGTGTGGATGGTACTTCCGATGGTTACAGATTAGGTGCTGCTGTCATAGTTTTATTATTTTTATGCAGTTGCAGCTGCTTTGACAAACAGATATTCTGAAGCATTTTTCTGTATACCTTAAGTCACGCAGTCTTGTGGAATGCCTGGATGCAAGGAAAAAGGATATGTTTTAGAGATGAATTTAAGTCTCAGGAATAAAGAAATCAAGGAGCACTTGCTTTTCTATATCAAGCAAAGACCTAGGGCAAGATTTCCACTACTCGCACAGATCAAGCAGACTGCAGAGTCTTAGCTCCAGCCACTATTGCCAGCAGCATTTTCAAATTGTGGGTAAATTGTCAATAAAAATTGTGTATGCCTTCTGATTGTGTATGACTTCTGGGCAGTTCAGTCATCAGATAGTGACCAATTCATTAATCTCATTCCTTTCTTTGTACCTTGCAACTTTGCAAAAGACCACAGGCACTGCGGCTGCTGAATTGGCTGAGTTATATATGGTGGCACTGCTGTTGCAGGCCCTATATGTTTTCTAGCCCACAATTAACAATCTTTAGATTTGTTTTGATTTCCTTTAAAGACAGGCAAGAGTAGATTCTTTTGATGACGAGGACTTCACTCTCAAGATAGCTTTTCCTGTAGAAGCTCTGCATAAACCTGGTGACTCTGTCTGCAGTGCAACTTCTGAAGCGTTGGGAAGAAACTACCTCAAAAGTGACTGTTCAGGAAGAACAAAAGATTAAAATTAATTATATTTGCTTGACCATTCTAATTTTAAGTAAAAACTAATTGAAACGTCCTTATTTTGAGATAGTCTTACAGGCTGTTTCTTGCCCTTTCAATGTACGTAGACTGCTCCTCAGAATCACCAGGAAGCTCTGTACAAACTGTCTGCAGAAAGTCAGATATTTCAAAACTCCTCTCAGGGAACTTAGGGGTGTGGTTCATTTGACTTTCCCAAAAGGTTGAATCAACTTTGAAGAGCTTTCCACTTCAAGCATTGGTCTGTTCAGCCTGCTGTCTCTTTCTAGATGCAAGATGATGATATGTGGAACTGATGCCTACTATGTCAAATTCTGTATCGGAAGTCCTGAGCATGCTAGGAAAGGAGCTGGATCACAAGTAGGGAGACAGACCAATGTCTGAAGAAAGAAAGGGAATGGAAAAGGGAGGCACCAGAGTTAGGGGAATGTTGAATATGCGTATTGTGAGAAAAGAGAGGACATAAGCAATTTCTCAGTGGCAGGATTGGTAGGTGTTCTTCTGGATCACAGTGCTTATAGCCACAAACATTAATTTACATTTAAAGCATTCCTCCAGCCTCATTTAGTATAACAAGTATGTTCTCTGGTGGTGTCATGTTGATGACAATCTGTGTGAGGTGCAAGGCACTCCCAACACCGAGCCTAAGGTTGCATTTCAGATTTTAGGCAAAGAGGTTCTGCATTGTGGTAGACTGAGAGGTTGATAGCGGCACTAGAGAAAGCATGTTGTGATTCTGCCTTTTTTTATTTTTTCCTTTCTTTTTTTTAGTACTTTGTGCAGCTGTTAGATTACCAAACACCTGTTAGAGGTGACAGTTACAGATGTTTGATAACCAATGAAAATTAATAGAACATGTGATTCTTTTAGCTTAGAAGTGATTTGGTAAGGTGTGTTTAGAAATGTAATTACATACTGCTGCTGTCTACCATTATCACTTAACATTCATTAACTCCTCTGAATATTGAAACAAACATTTCTTGTAGCGGTACTAATTTTCTCATATATTTGTAAGATGATTTCCTGACAGAGTGAACACCTTCTGACTTTAAAGTTTTTGCCACTGTTCAGCTATTTTTATTCTACTCATTAAGCAAAAAAAAAAAAAAAAAGTAGAGTCATTTATTTACTTACAGTTATCAGTTTTGCAATATACTGTATAATAAACAATCTCCTATTAATTTCATTTTTTTACTAGCCAATGTTTGTTTTGTGGTTTGTTTTTTTTTTTACTTGATGAACAGAATTGTGGCTATTTAAATGGACAGTGGGTCAATTCACATTGCATAGGAAAAATCAGGTTTAAAACAAGCAAAATACTTTATTACATTTTATTTTGTTTGAGAAGAATACCCAGCAGCATATTGTTGAAGTAGATTGTTATTTTTAGTAATGGTGCATGAACAACTTCAGTTTCATTTCTAAGCATAGGTGTTCGGGGAGAATTAAAAGGTGTGCATTTCCTAAAATTGATCGCATTTTGTTTGGGGTTTTTTTTTTGTCTGACCTGTTTCACTGGTCATTAATTTTTAGTCTATTCATAAATGAAATTTTCTTGTGAATTTTAGAGCCTTCCTCATTCCTGATGGTTGGAGGGTGGAGGTGGTGAGGGGACGCCACGACTTGAAAGTCTCCATTATTCAAGATGTCATAGAGTACTGTAAGGAAGGATCCACTTCTTGTTTTCATAAAAATTCTCTACTTTAAGCTGACTAGTATTTCCCTTGGTTTGCGTGCTGTTATAGCTTGAAACAGCAGACGCGACCTTCTGGTTGTGTTTTATTATTGTATTATGAAATGGATAATGCTTTGGGCCCTGTTCTGTCACTTTTTATGCTTGCACATCTGAAAGTGTATTTGCAATGTTTTATATGGTCCAAACTGCGTTTCTTATCTATATTATCATGCTGCATCTTTTACTGAAATATTTGTTGGTGCACTAGTGTTTAATTGTGCCGTCCAGGCCACATGCTTTGAGCCACAGATTCTTTTGAAGTAACTGAGTCTCATTTTCAGCAGTGTTATGCACTAAACAGTGCAATGGCTTTCTTCTTCGTTTAAGGAGGCAAAGCATGTGGTCTCTGGAAGCTGTTGTCAGTGCACATAAACTATACCACATTCACTGTATACCACATTCACTGTATGGCATGTAAGCAACTTTTTATTGAATCTTCAAATCTTAAAGTTCCCAGTTGCACTCTTAAGTTTCCTTTTGCCTTTATGTTAATAACAGTTATTACTATATGGACTTGGCTTATTCATGTATCTGCTATTGAATGGTACTTTTTGTATTTAAAAGAAAAAACACAAAACAAAAAACACCACAAGACCCCAAACCAATAAAATTCGAAATGGACCTGCAGCTAACTTACAGAAAACCTTTCTGATTTCAGTTACAAAATAAGTAACTTTAGGTGAGACACATAATAACAAATACATGAGTTCCCTCACATAGGGGAGAAAATAATGTGAATACTGCCAGTCTGTTCCTCTTTTGCCACATGACATGCTGTTGCAATGACAGACTAAATTTCTGTCCTGGATGGTTTACATTATAACATACGTCTCTTAAAAAGCGGGATGGTGAGAGGACTTGGCAACTTTGGATTGCAAGATCTCTTCAAGCCAGTTTGAGTGGAACAGTAGAGGATGTTTTCTGTTTTATTTATTTTTCTCTTCCTTTGTACCCAGAATACATAAAAGGAAGTAATTCTGCTCTTTGTTACTACTTTATGACCATGTGGCTAATAATTCTTTCACATCTTGAGGGGCACAGATTGGTGTCAGAAAGCAACATGAATATGTTGAGGGATTTCTCTCCCTTCTGGGTGATAGATGCAGGAATATGCAGGAACAACACAGTTGATTGATTGATAGTGCACAACTCATCCATAATGATCTGTCTGATATAGCAGGAAATTATTCTTGAGATTGATGCAGGTCATTGAACAGCACATTGACAATCCTGTTGTCTGTCATCCTGTTCAAATCAAGTCAGGAACAGTAGCTGCTGTGGTACTCAAGTCTACCTTGGGTGCAAGCTGTGGACAGGTGTTCCACTAATGTAAATTCTTGTCTTCTCCTTTCATTTTTATGGTTCTTGTCTTGTTAGCAATGGAAAAGTTGTCCTCATTTCCCTCATTCAGTTTCTCTTTTCAAGAGAAGAAGTTTGCATTTTCCAGTCTGCCAAGTCGCTCACAGTTGAAGATGGGAAGGAGCCGCATATGCCAAATGTGTGCATTTTACTTTCCAGTTTAATTACGAATGTTAGTGAGGGTGGAGCATAAAATAGCCGTATTCTTCTTTAACACGTGGGGTCAGCGGGGGGAGTATAAGGCAGTGGGTTACAGTGCTCTTAACATCGCAGACAGGGTGATTATGCATGACTTGTTAACCTTCTGAAATGCTGTTGATTTTTTTTTTTTCTTTTAACTTAAGAAGAGTAATCATAACTGTTAGCTAGAAGTAATAAGACCTGCTTCATTTGGCTGCTAAATGAGTCAGCAGAAAACCCCAACTTTCCTATGCAGGGTTCTAGGACTTGACATCCTGTCACAGAGGGCATGAAATTTTTCAGGTATTTGGATGTTTTCCACACTAGACTTCGCCCTGCCAGATATTTACTTGAACCTGACATCTTGTCACAGAGGGCATGAAGCCTTTCAGACTACTGGATATCTTCCACACCAGACTCTGCCCTGCCAGATACTCTCTTTTAAATTGAGTCCCTTGCGCACAGTCATGCAAGAGAGTTATCAGCCCCCCAGTCTGGACCCTTCAGAATCAGCAAACATCTAGGAATGATGGACTTGAAGAAATTTCCAGGAATTTAGACTTTTGATGCATGGGAAAAAAAAAGATTGCTTGTTCATAGAAAACCATTGTTTTCTGGGCAGTTCTGCACTTTCCCCTATGCTCTTGTTCCTGAAGCTGACCTGCTGAATACAAGATCCTGACAGACAGATGAGATTCGGGTAGCAGCATTTTAGATCATTTTGAGACTTAAAAACTTGAAGCTTTTTAAAGTTTATATAGGCTGTTTATGTACTATTTGACTAAGTGCTGACATATATGAAGTTCTGCTTTTATGTGTACAAATCTAAAGTACATGCAAAAATCTGTAATTACATATACAAATTTTATTGAACATGTGGGCCATGGTATTCCTTAAGAAACTGCACTATTTCTTTCTCTTACTAATTGATACACCTCTTGGTATGACTCTGTGTGAACCACTCATTCAACTACAAACAATTAGGGTTTGCGACATATTTCGAGACATGGTAAAGAACAAGAGCACTTCATTCAGGTAATAAGAACCATTGAGTCCGTGTCTGTATTTACTTGCCTGAACGTACTGTCTCCCTTCTTGGCATGGTCCATGCAGCCTGCCTTGATTTTCTGGTTTCTTGCCTCAGGTGAAGATACAGGGATAGAAATTCAGGCACCAATCATGGAAGACAAAAAAACTGATGCAGACAGGATAATATAGTACTTTCTTGTGTTCTGTGATGGTGTATAAAAGTTTAAGAGATCCTTTTTCTTATTATTCCTTGAAGCTCTCAGATTTCCCAGGTGATTTATCCAAAATGGTAAACCATTCTATCCTTCCTGAGTGCCTGAAACCTATGATAAAACCAAGTAATAAATACTAATAATTTAAAAACAATAGCATTCAGTTCTGCTTTTATTGGTTTATGGGTGTGTTTTGTTTTGTTTTTAAAGAAAAGCTTTCAAGGAACTTCTTAAAACATCTTGTGTACTTTGAGTCTGCACGTGTCATGCAGTAGCTTACCTGTATTCTCAGAGTTAAATTCATGAATGAAGAGGTTCTGGACAATTTAAAGGAGACGTAAAGGATATTGAGAATATGAATAAAGGATAGATATTCATTGTTATTCTCCTGGACTTTTCTGCCGTCATTGAACATTGTTGCTGTAAGATAAATTCTCCAAGCGCAGTTGCAGAGAGCAATGTGTCCACTGAGAAGTGATTTAACATTGCTCTTTAACTGCTGGGTACCTTGTTTGTAGAGTCTCACAAAAATAAATTCTCCTGCTGGTCCTCCTCAGCAGTTATGTGCAGTTACAAGTTGACTGGTCTGTTGACATGGCTTCAAGAGACTTTCTGGTAGAGGTAAGATGTAGCTCCTTCCTTGGAACTAAGCCAAGGCTGAGCACTTGGTGAACACTCAGGAAATTATAGATTTCATGGCCTTATGGTTCAGAATGCTTGTTTTGGTTTGTGTGCATTTTTTTTTAAACTTGGCTTTTCACTAACACAGCGATGTACATATTAAAAAGAAAAAACTAATATAGATTCTAAACATAATAAAATGTAGAATCTTTTGCCCTGTCAAAGCAAGATACTTCACAGAGAACAATCCTCTCCCTGCAGAGAAAACAGGAGAACAGACAGTACGACAGATAGTTCATATTCCTTGGGTACGGCAATGATAAACATTGTATGTGCTGAAGAACTTGTATTGCACTAGAATAAAAAGTGTAAGTAAAGACTGTCCAATATGTTTCTTTATTCCCAGAATTAGAAGTAACTTTTTTTCTTTTGTACATTCAAATGTGCTTTTATAACCGAAGACAACTCTATAGAAGCTCCTAAATCAGTTACTTTCTCAGAATTAGTCCAAGTATTGTTAGAAGACTGCCATGGACTATGAGTGCACATGTTCCTACAAAGCCACAACTTCTAAACTGAAAACGGAATATTCTGCAACTTATTTTGGGAAAGGTGCTCATATATTTTTGACTGAAAGTTATCTTATTTATAGTCTATGTGCAAAATATTGTCCATAGGGAGTGTGGATGTTATTCTAAAGGTCTGTGTCATTTTTTAACTTCTTTATCCTGAAATTTGAACTTAGAGTGTGTAAGATGGAGAATGTTGCTAGTTTGGAGCCAGAGTAGTTGAAAATCACTAAAAAAGTTAAATCAACGGAATGCCACTGCAACCAAACAAAATCCTAGCTACTGACCTTTTTCCACTGCAAGAGGAAGCTTCTAGGAGAAGTCTTCCTAAGGAATGGACAGAACTCCTAGTGACCATGGCTTGGATTTATAGATTAGACATTTCATTTTACAAGAGCTGACCCTCAGCTCAGCGGCTGGGCTGTGACTTCTTGTCTTTGTGTGGGTTGAGGATGAGTATGTCCAGATCAGAGTTTGTAAAACTGGTTCCAGGCCCCTAGTCTGGCCTTGTGTGCATGTATTTAAATGGTAGAGTATGGCAATTACAGGTTTTTCTGCTCCCTTTTGATGTGTTTCTGAAACCAGTTAATTTCTAGTATTTGAACATTTCTGTTTCCACTAGAGTTAAAAAATAAGAAGTGAGAAATTCAGTGAAGCCTGAATTGGTGCTTACTACAGCTGACAGAAAGATTCTCTCTGATTTGAAGATGTACTAGGGCAACATATCTTGAAAGTGTTCACTCCTGGAGTCCTTACTGGTGCCATCCAGACTTCCCTTAAGAATCATTCAAAAAGACCAAGGCTAAGTCATGTCTATCTATTCAGTTCTGGCAGTATCTTAGGAATAACTGATTTATGTCAGCAGAGGTAAGTTGTTGGCGTAGATAAAACCAATATATTTTGACTACTAAAACAGTAATTGCTTTGAAACCCAGAGTTACCAATGTACTGAAAACACTTTCTGTCTTTGTTTTGCAAAGCCAGCAAACACCACTACCGCCTCTCTCTTAAAATCACCTGTGGTATTTGGTAAACATACACAAATTGTTCCCACACCTGTCTTTTTTTTTAATTGTCCTGTCAAACTCAGCATCCAAACCAAGATGTTTTGCGTCAATTCTAAGGAAAAAAACCTTTTGTTTCAATAAGGGCTTTCTCTTGTTTGTTGGTAATATTTCTTTTTTATCTTGTTATCAATTTCTTATGAAAATAGTAACTTTGCTTTTATTTTTAAGGCCTGATTCTGTAAGGTGGGGAGCTTTTCCTGAGCTATGCTGAGCACTCCAGGCTTGCAAGGAGGCATTCTGCACTCCTCAAGTCTTAAGTCTTCAAGCCTTACATTGAAATTTTAAAACGTTACTGGGTGCAGAGATGTTGAGTCAGTGTTCATTTTATTTGTGCTGTGGAACAGCAGCAAAATGGTTACTCGGGACCTAGATACAATGGAGAGGAGGCAGCTAATGTGAGATTTTCACATTATTAACAGGGCCTTTGTCTTTGATTTTGCAGAAGGGTATGTCTGTCTGTACCCCCTGCAATTGTGCAGTATATTTTTCTTTTAGAGAAGGTGGAGAATGAAGATTTGTAACAGGAAATACAAGTATTACTAAATTAAAATCTGTTTGGTACCTTTCATGGCTATGTGGAAACAGTATTTCCGCCAGAAAAGCAAGGGCAGTATGTTTTGAATGCCTTATGCTGTTATTAGAACACATTTTTTTTTTATTTTATTACAATTATTTTCCCTATGTACAGTAATTCTGATGACACTTGCATAGTAATGATGGTAACGGTGTGATAGATTGTTCACAGTTGTAATGATTATGATGCCATACTTATAA
>NW_010107995.1:22283-30496 GCF_000699245.1 Pterocles gutturalis | reverse complement strand
ATATTTTTTTAATGTCCTTTTGTAAAAAGTAAGGAAATGACTATCATTTAAATAAGACAGAATTATATTCTTACACCTTAAGGGGGATGCACAAGAGGGATTCTCTGTAATAATGTGAAAGTGCCCAAAGTAGATCAGACATGGAGAAGCTACATTAACATATTTGTAAAGGAAAAGTACTTTCTCTTGGCTTTTGTGGCTCTTATACCCCATAGTGCTAATGTTTTACAGTCCTTCATTGTCCATTACTGCAAACACGTCCAGATGAATTCAGCATTTAATGTTAAAAATCTTATAACATGCCAGTTTGATTTGTAGCCCTTCATATCATAGAATGCTAATTAAAATCATATTTTTGCATATGTCATGCCTTTCATGTACATATGCAAATAAAGTCTATTGCCTTTCAGCTATTAGTAATTAACTTTATGAAGGACAGCTGTAATACATAATTAACAAAAATGTTTGCAAGCCCTTTTCACATTGAAAGTCGCAGCAGTAAAATTTTTGCTTATTGAGAGAACCATTTTAGTTTGAAGCTTCAGCCTGATATCTAAATTGTTTGAAGCAGTCACATGACATAATTAGATGTTCTGGTCTTATCAGCAGAAGAATGGTACTTTATAGGCTCCTATCTGTTCATTAAGTATGTTACCAAAATTAAATCATCTGTGTTTTGTTTGGTGTAAACATAATGCTAGGTCGTACATATTTTGTTGCTGCTGTTGTTGCTTTGAACAATGTATTGCCAGTTTGAACAATATTCCTGTTCAAAGTGTATTTATGAAAACGTTCTTTACCTTCTCCATCCTTGTTCTTCACAAGGCTATAAAATAACTAAGGCTATTTATTTGTTTCCATGTATGCCTCTTTAAATAATTAATACAATGAAGTTTGACCAGACATAAGCAGCGATTAAAGCATCCAGTCTTGCTGTGTTTTTGTGCTACTCATTAAAAACAATGGAACTACTTCTATGAAGAAGGGTTACAGGATGGGCCCATTAGGCTTACATAAATTCAAAGCTGTAACCAAAACTATTAGTTAATAACATGAGAAAATGTTATTTAGGAAAAATAGACTAAATTATCAGTATGTTGTATAAGATTTTCTAATTTGCAGATGGAAGCAGGCAGAAACAGGTTTTTCGTTCTTTGACCAGTGATGCATGGTTGTGTTTACTTATTCGTAAGAAAAATAGCCAAGTCACTGCAATATGAAGAAAACCTGTCGTTACGGAATGGACTCCCAGCTTTAAATTGCAGTTTAGCAAGAGTTTTAAAAAGTCCACCTCTTAAAATATGCTCAGGTGCATCCTCAAAACAGAAAAATACTGTATTTAAAAAAATAATAATAATAAAAAAGTAACCTTCCTGGGTTTTCTGTTTGTTTGGTAGGGTGGCTTTTGTGATGAAGAAGCATTTGAATACTCATTTACTGGGCAAGCATGGAGTTGGCACACCCAAAGAAAGGTAAACTACTTTAAAATTCTTTCTCATTTTACCTTATACGATATGTGTAGACCTTCTCTGGAATATTTAGCTTACCAAAAATGAAGTCACCCAGACTTTTAGCTCAACTGCAACTACAGAGGGAGCTAGCATGCTTAAATGTTCTTCCAGTGTGGTGCTTATGACATGCCTGTGAGTGTCAATAGAAAAAATTGCTGTAGAAAGCAATTCTATGTAAAATGTATAGGATTTGCACCTTTTTGGGTGGTTTTTTTTGATAGGGGATATGATTTTCTCAAAAATTTTATCAAAGCTGTCCCTCCAAGTACGAAATCAGATTTTTTTTTTTTTTTCCTTCTTGCTGGCCTTGATATTCATAGATGTATAAAATGACTTCCGAAATGTATGTTGATCATTGAGGTCAAAGCCACAGAGGAATCAAAAAGAAAGTTACCTCAGTGTTCTTGGACAGGAACAAAGATCTGGTGTCTGACTATTTTAAAAAATGATTTAATTTATTTTTTCATTCTGTCTACGGTTACTTAATTTCAAACTTTTTTCCAGTCAGGTGGGTTTTTTTCTGTGGTTTAAAATGTAACTGTGTTTTACAAACTAAATGGCACTCTGTTTGCAGATAAAGAGATTTTGCCTCAAGTTTATTAGGTGCATTGTGGCATAGCTATTACTATTTCATTGAATTTTTGGAGCAACTAGAAACATGATGGTTTTTGGATAGCCAAAAGATTGTGTGTTCTCTTTCAGTCTGGGCAGATCGAGGCATCCTACTGGTAGGCTTCATTGCTGGATACTTCATACTGTTGCTGGTATTACTGCATTGTAACATATTCTTCTGATGTAGGCTTTCATAAATCAATTATTTTCTGGTTTTGATATGAAAGAAGGGGAAAATAAATGGTAGCTAGGAGTTGTAGGAGAATACTGCAAAACTCTTTCTGGGTCGTGTTAATTTCTTGTTAGAGACCCTGGGAGTGGTAGTCAGTTAGACCCTTTCCTCACCAGTTTGTCACACTTAAATCACTGAGTGACCTAGGAGTAGAGTTTTAAACTAACACACCATATACACCTTCTGTTTACCTTATACACCTATAAGCACCTATTTAAGTGGTGCTTATATTTTTAATGAGATTTCCTCCCTCTACAAAGTGCTTAACCAGAATTTCCCTAACACATGGTTATTTAAAGAGTTTTTGAGATACTCTGTTTCATCTAAAATATAGAATGATGCATCAAAACAACAATTACAGTTTCATCAAAGCAGATATCATATTCAAGTTTATGCTGGTTCTCTTTTACCATAGCAAAAAATATTTTGCTCCAGTGGCTTGTTTTGTAACTGGAAGCATTCAATACCAATATGTTCTTTTACAAGGGGGTACTTACTGTATAATCATCATAAATACAGCATAGAGATAACTTGTGTTACCCTAGTGAATATGTGCGCAATAAAGGATACATACAATAGATTTCCAAATATGGTGTCTTAGCCTGAGAGGCATAGTTTTAGCGATCATCAACTTGAAATGACTTCCTAAACAAGCAGGATGCTATAACCTAAGTCGGTTGTTGCTGGCTTTTGTTTCTGTGTGTCTTCTCAAAGCCCTCTGGCTGTTTCCATTTTTCCCCATTTCTTCTGGTATTCCTCAGGGGCTTTCTGGTTGGCATTCCAGCATGGCATGAAGAGGAGGAGGAAGAGAGGGGTCCCTCCCCTGCTGCCCTCCACGTGATGGTGGGTTCACAGCTCTCGCAGCCTCGGCTGCCTGAGCAGTGGAGGAGAACCCAGCTCAGGCTCACAGCCTCCCTGCCCCATCTGCTAGCACAGGCTCTTGCAACTTTACCCCCAGGCCAGCGTAAACAAGCGATGTTTGAGTGACTTCATAGGTTTTTCTTTTGAAATTTCTTCATCCATCTTTTGGATATTTCTTATCCACAATGCCTTTTTAGCTGGCACTTCAGCTTGATGTAGAGCAGCATCAAATAGTAGTGGCAGAGCTACAACCACAATGTAATTTTCTAGTAGCAGTCCCTCACTGGTGATGATGAATGTTTAAGCCCTCGATCTAGTGCAGTAAACAGAAAACCTCCTTCCCCTTCCCCTTCCCCTTCCCTTCCCATCCCTTCCCATTATGAGAGAGTTTCATGCCTTTTAATGGCTTTAGAAACCAAAGAAATCCTTCTTCAGTACATTAAACAATCACTTTGGGTATAACATATTATAAATTAAGTTACGTAGTTTTCTTACCTATTTAAAACATTAATGCCTTGATTATAATTTTGCGAGCTTGTTATTTTTTAATTTCTCTAGGACAATATAATCAGTTTATTCTTTACGTTTTGAATTTGATTCTGCCTTCTGATACGTTGCATATAATAGCAAATACTAATAGAAGCTAGCTAAATAGGCTGTGACAATTAAATTAATAATGCATTTTATTTGCAAGTGTTTAGTCTTCATGGTTTGACTGATATATGCAAAGATGGTAATTTATTAAAAGTAAATTCATGTAATTGTACTACAGAGTTTGATGGACCAAAAAAAGTTGTCAGCATGACTATCATCAAAAACAGAAAATTGAAATAAGTTCAAAAGGGTGCTTGAAAAAAATAGTTATAACCCATACACCCTGAGAAACTGATGCCCTTTTAACAAACTTCTCAAAAAGGAATTTCTGGTGATAAACATTGAGATAGTTCTGAGAAGGAAAGAAAAAAAAAATACATTTACAGTTTAGTAAGCAGTCCTGAACTGGTGTGCGTTGCTCTCTCTAGCTTTCCACAACCCGTAACTATTGTTTCTTTGTATTCACAAAAGGGAGGTGTTATGGAGGCTGTGGAAGTGTTTGCTGGTGCAGATATAGAAAACAAGTATAATTAATAATAAGATTGCTACTGAAACATCATCTGTTTTGAGCTTTTTTTTTCTTTCTTTTTATTTTTTTGAAAGACAAAATTGATTTAAGGAGAAAATACTATGCAATTGAAAATCACAGAAGCTTAAAAAAATAACCTTGTACTAAAATGTCTGCACATTTCCGCCACAAAAACCCCTACTGCCTAGTCCATTATGATCATTACCATTTAATAGCTAACTCAAAAATGGAATGTTTTAACACAAAAATTCCTCTAAGGTATTTTTTTGCCTGTTATTGGAACTGTGATACTGATTTATTGTCAACCTGAATGTGTCTCAAAACTGGCATGTTATCTGCTAAGTCCAAGGCCAGTACATATTTGGTACTTCAGTGTCAGTAATCTTCATGGGACCTATAACTGTATCTTATTGGCAGGATAAATCTTTGGCTACACCTTTATTGTGTCTAGGAGACAATGTGGTTGAGGACAAGGTGAATGCATCAGTAGTGCTAATGGTGTCAAGTTCTACTTTCTGTTACATCATTATGTTACTTACGTGTAAATTGTGGCAAAACACAGAACAAACAGATGTTTCACTATTGTGTGTAAGATACATTCATACACACAGGCATACAATATGAGCAACAAAATAAAAATAAAATCACTAAGTCATTCATCAGTGACACTGAATGTTGCCACTGTTAAGCACAACTCTGGATTTAGAAAGTTTTTCACAAAAAATATATTTAACTATCCGTTAGAGATTTTTTTTTTTTTCAGGACACCATTATTAGCATACAATATGCATTTTACAGTGTATAAGACTTAACTAAAATTCTTTTACATCTGTTTAAACTATTTTTTTTATATAAGTATACCAGAGAAAGGCCTTAACTGACAGTTGTTTAGGTACTTCATCTTCCTTATGAATTTTAAATCATGAGTTGCCACTGAAATAAATTTTTGCATATGGGTAATCCCATTGAGTCAAATAGGATCATTCATATCTATAAAGTTACTTGGAGCACAAACACTTGCTGAACTGGAATCTGTGTTACAAAAGATTTTTGGCAAAGGTCATGAAGGATATATTTGGTTTTTGTAAGCTTGTTCTGTCATTTTTCGTGTGCTTTAAAAATGGGATCAATGTTGCAGTACTAGTAACATAATATGAAGATCATGGGATTTTCAGATAGTCTTAATTGATTTGAAAAGCTGTGTAACAACTTCAACTTGAGAGCAACAGCTGTAATTAAATGCTTATTACTATGTAGTAGCAGCCTAAATAGACATGAGATGCTTTTTCAAATAATGTTGGAAGATAGTGTATTTCTGAAATTTGTGTATTTTTTTTACACACCTGCTGTGTGAAAGGAAACAAGGAATGTTGTTGCTCAATGTCCTTACATAAACCCATGTGAATTTTGGAGTATCAAATGCTACTAACATGTGGTACAAATTCAAAATATACAAGACCATGTGATATGTCATTGGAAGGCATTCTTGAGGTCTGAAAGAAGATAAACCAGGAAAAATGAATGGGGGGGTTGACATTTTGTAACTTTTGTTTTAGTTTTTTAATGAATTGCAGTGTCCTGATATTTTCATTTTGAATTTAAAATTAGAAGTGAATGAAGTCCATCAGTCCAGCCCTCTTCTATTTAATAGAACTGTTAATCCTTCTTTTGAAACATATTTCTTTGAGTAGAGAAGTTTCTGATAGTAACTGTTTGGTATGCCTGTTTTGGATAATATTACCCTGTACCCGCAAAGTAAAAAGCTCCAGTTGATGTTACAGTAGATTTTGGGAAAAAAAGGGGCAAAAGTCAGAGAGTGATGTGTCATGCATACATATGAGTATGCAATCATCTTCTAATATTTTACCCTTGTTCTGAAAGAATAAGTGGCTATCTCACAGAAAGGTTTGCAGTTAGAGGTGTTTGTAGTCCATATGGATACACAAAGGAGAGGCTACCTGTAACCATTGGAGGGTAATGTGCTGAGTCTTGCCATCAAGCTTTGTCATCACCTTTTACTGCTTCTTCCAAATAATTTTGAGGTTTCAACTGAAACCTAACATTACGAGTTTAACTAGAGGGGAATCAAAAATTTACTTAGTTGATTGTTTCCTGCATTTGGCTTAAAAAGGATCTTGGAGAGTTACAGAGTCATTCTTTGGAAAATGTAGCTTTTCCTTGAAGTATTTACTAGTAGGAAGCTTGTGATGAGGGGAGCGAGAAAGGACTCAGTGTTTTAGCATTGATTAGGAGCTAAAGTTTCACCCAAGACCTGTGTTAAGCTTGCAGTATTTTGGAGGCTTGCTTGGTCTTCGAAAGTAGTATTTTTCTGTGGAATTCAGCTTTTGGCTGGTGCTATACTGTTTTGGAGTGTGAGTGTAGGTACAGGCTCCACTGTCACTTGCTGCCTGAGTGCTCTTCTCTGTCTGTGGCTGTCCCAAGGACCGTGAGGAGGCCATTAGGGTTGCCTGAACTTCCTTGGGTACTAGAAGTAGGTGATGTGCTGAAAATTCACAGCTAGCTTTGTTGTCTGTGTACACATCATATGTGTTTGCTTTGCAGGAAGAAAAGAGGATGCAGCCATTTATACTTTTAAAGGCTGTTTTCACAAAGGCAAGTGATAAATTCAGCATCGTATCAGAAAGAAAAATAACAACTGAAGGACTGTAAAAAAAAAAAAAAGTTATTTTACTACTACTCATTATTTGTTCCTCCTATCAAATCCTGTCAATATTATAGTTTAGTTTAGAAGGAGGAGCGATCTGAAGTAAGTTTATTTTAATTGTTGGATATGATGTGAGTTGTTTTGTAAATTTTGTGTAGTTTGCAACAATCTTCCTGTTGGGGAGGCTTAGCTGCTATGGGTAGAAGATAGAGGAAGATCCTTATGGGATTCACACTTCCCACAGGGAGCACCTCTGGCTAATTTTAAGCATCGTAACAAGATATAAATGATGAACTTATTGTGTTAATAAATGACCAAGTACTGTCTAGAGCCTAGGTTATTAGTTTCATTAGCAGGTGTACCCTAACGTTGTCTGTGGATCTGTGGAAGATAGTATGGGTAGCTGCTGAAAGCTGCAGGTTTTTTTCACAACAGTCGGTTTCCAAGGAAAACACAGTTTGGAGTTGCAAGCAGCCAAAAAGGAGTCAGCCACAAACTGATTGCTTCTCTGTTGCAGTCAGCTGAAAGTTCCAGTCGTATGTCCCAGCTTGCTTCTTTCACTGTTTAAGTCAACCATGCAGCCTGAGAAGTTAAGGATTAGGATGGTGATATATATCTAAATCCCTTTTTACCCACAGAAGAATGTGGAAGCAAGAGACCTGCCCAGGCAGTCATGCAGAGTATGTTACACTACTTTGAATTTGTACAGTGTTGTACTTCATGGCATTTATGGATGTAAAATGTTCCATGTCCCAGGTGGTATCATGACTCTTAGCTTTGATAAAATACAACACAAATATTTTGAATCCATTGTAAAGGAAGTGGAAACATAATCTCTTGACCGTGCTGCAATGAAATATTTCCATATATTTTGAGGTATCACGAGGAGTGTTTTGTAGACTTTGGAAGTGAAAGCAGAAATGCTATGGCAAATGCTGCATATGACTATGGTAGAAACTCAGCTTCTGGTTTTAAACAATGCACTTCACAATACTTTTGTCGAGTTATAATGCGATCATGACTGTTTTTCTGCAGCCAAAGCAGTTTCATCATCTATTAAGTAAGAATGTTTGTTTGTCCAGGTTTACTTAAGTTTCATCACCTCAAGTTGGAAACACATACTGGAGAAACATGTTCTGGAGTTGAACAATACTATGAACGCAATTCTAAAATCACCCCACCCCGTGTTAAAATAAAAGCCACAAAACC
>NW_010107995.1:15332-17832 GCF_000699245.1 Pterocles gutturalis | reverse complement strand
TGCCAGTAAAATAACTGCAGGTGGGAGGAATGCAACAGCTACAGAAAAAGGACAGATGAAATTAAATAATTTTATCATTGGTACTTGTTGGGGATTTTGAGGATTTTGCTTCTGGTTTTTGATCAACTCATTTATAGACATTTTACCAGTAGAGCGTACAAATGAGAGAAGGTGCCTCTCTGTGGTAAAGCTTGGGTTTTTTGTTTTGGTTTTGTTTCCGTAGTTGGTTTATTTATTTATTTATTTATTTTTCCCCCTAAGGCTTTAATTTTTTTTATAATTGAAATATCTGAAAATTTTGATTTTAAAAAGTCTCATTGCTATCTTCATTATGCTTATGTAGTTGTGTATGTTGCTTCATATAGAATGATGTTTATCTTCACTATCTGCAAGACAAATAAAAGTGTAAACACAGAGCAGATGCATGATTTTACATAAGAAAACCTTATTCCCACTTATCATATTTGACCTGCTTGTGTTTGTACACCTGTGCCTCAGTGGCAGTACGCTTCATAAAATGAATTCTTGGTTTTGTACCATCTATATAATAATACATGGCTCGTTGCAGACAAATCGAGAGATAATTTCTAGAATTTCAGATCCATGGCCCGATTTGTGTTGATCGCCGTCACTCTGTGTAGTGCTGTACACTCCGAGTACTCCAACCAAGGTCAAGACAGAGACACCAAAAGCCTAATCTTTCTGTTGGCTTTCTGAAAATTTCCGTACAAGTTCACCATCAAAAAACCATTGTTGTCCAAGAGGGGTGTGAAGATGACATACCGATGTAAATTGCCATCTCAGAACCTCATGCAGAAAATGGTTTGTGATTAAAGCAGTACAGTTGCCCAGTTTCTGACGCATTAAGCTAGTTTCTTCCCAGCTGTTAAATTAGAAAGGAAAATAGCTCCTCTGATTGCAGTCACTGTTACCCATTTGTAACTACGTTTGATTTCATCACTCATGAGTAAACTCATGCAAGGGAATAATATTTTACTTCTATAAGGGAATCCTCAAATTTTAAGCACATTGCATATAGGCAGATGTTATGATGCAGAACCAGTTTCTTAGACCACTGATGTTTTGTTTTCTTACTTGTTAACATTTTTACTTGTCTGTTTTCCTGAGTCTTTAGTGGTATAATCTGCACAAGGGCAGATCACATGCAAGTATTAACACAAATAGATTGGTTTATTAATTATTTTGCTTTATGGTATATGCATATCAAGTGCATAGGCAGAGAGTTAGCTAAATACGCATTTATACCTATCTAAGTGAAAGAAAAACATTAAAATATTTTCTATCATCTTGAATCTCTAAAATGTCTGATAGTTAGTATTTCATAAAGTCACACATCTGAGAAGTTGGCTTTTGCAAAACAAGCTCTCTGATTATCTGATATCCTCCGGAAGGTTAGGAGAGTTGTTTCCTATATTACTTAGGAAAAAATTTCTTTTTACAATTGAAAATGTCAGCATCAATTTAAAGTAACACTAAGCATGTGCTTGCTTTCTGAATATTATCCTCCTCCACCTCCCCTCCAACCACCCTGCTGAGGATCTGAGTGTGACAGTTTGATTAGATCATCAATCCTTACTGTTAACAGCACTTTTCCTGAACACCTGGGTTGCTAGGTCACATCTGAGTTTAGCTACCGTTGTTTTAGTGACCTAACGTGCATTCACCATAGCAATTTACATTTGGTCCTCAAATTAAAAATTACCTTAGAACAACAGTTTTCTTTGAAATGACCTTTGTTCGCATGTGAAAGTTATGCTATATGATGTGATAAAAACTATAAATGATGAAACAGGTTTTTTGTATTTGAGACATGGTTACCTACTTTGATAGAGCTCTCCCATAAGTCTGTTTAACTGCTGCCTCAAAACCAAGCTCAATTATGAATATGTCTCCTACATAATTCTTTGACAATGCAAAGGATCCTACTTAGATTTTTATTTCTCAGTTTTGGATAAATTGTATTATTCTATACTAAGTTAAATGATTGCATTTGTCATATAATATTTTTATACTTTTTCTTTCCTAAAATCTACTTTTGGCTTGTCAGTACAGTCTGATTCCTATTTTCCCCATTTATAGGAAAAATATCAGCAGAGATAAAAACCTAGCAGTAATTTCAATACTAGAAAATGTAGCTCTTACCAGATTTTTCTGATGCTACAGTAATCCTTTGTTTTTCCTCTGAACTTTCATTTGCTGTGATGAGGAATATAGGAGATTCGTAAAGTTATCGTGAAGCAATTAATTCAAAATTAATGTGGACTTTTCTTTCTGTTTTTGAGTGAATGAGTAAAAGTTGACAAATGGGACAAAGAAATAAAACAGGGTGAAATAACTTTTAGTAGTATATGTAAAGTGAGAATAGTAGTTAATGAAAATGTTTTGCTTCGTGCTTTACCTTATGTCAGATGAAGGAAATGGTTACTTTCACATATGTTCTTAAATCAAATGTAAAGTTTCATCTTGCAACCGGTGTTAT
>NW_010107995.1:0-15301 GCF_000699245.1 Pterocles gutturalis | reverse complement strand
TCAGGGAAAGAAGCATGCTGCCTAATTGTTGTACATCTATATTTTTATAAAGTTGGTCAGGCGTGAAAAAGAGCTCTGAAGTGTAGGAGTTAAAAATAAAAATATTAAATTTCAGTTTTATAATAGTGGGGGTTTTTCCCCTCTCCTGTTGCAAATATGTATTGAAATTAAGAATGCTATTATATATTTTTAGGACTGATCCAGTGTCCAGTTAAATCAGTAGAAAGTGTTATTTGGATTGGGATCATCAGTGAAGCATTTTACTTGTTAAGCAAAACTCTAATTAGACAATGTATTTTAAAAGTTGTTTTATTTATATGTACTATTCTTCAAGAATGAGTTTACTGTGTCCTCTGAAATACATGAAATGCCTACTTCTGTTGATCCACATTCAAAACATATGTCATAATAGCTTCTGAGAATTTAACATGAGAATAAAATAAAAACCATGCATAAATCTATGCAGGACTGAAAATCTTGCAATACACACTGTAGAGGAGAGCCATGAAATTGGTCAGAGGGCTGGAGCACCTCCCCTATGAGGACAGGCTGAAAGAGTTGGGGTTGTTCAGCCTGGAGAAGGCTCCAGGGAGACCTTATAGCAGCCTTCCAGTACCTGAAGGGGGCCTACAGGAGAGATGGGGAGGCACTCTTTATCAGGGAGTGTAGTGAGAGCACAAGGGGTAATGGGTAAAAGCTGAAAGAGGGTAGATTTAGACTAGACATAAGGAAGAAATTTTTCACTGGGAGGGTGGTGAGACACTGGAACAGGTTGCCCAGAGAAGCTGTGGATGCCCCATCCCTGG
Source organism: Pterocles gutturalis (assembly GCF_000699245.1). Lineage (NCBI taxonomy): Eukaryota > Metazoa > Chordata > Aves > Pterocliformes > Pteroclidae > Pterocles > Pterocles gutturalis. Next base: position 14,495 of record NW_010107995.1, on the reverse strand, counting down.
AGGTGTTCAAGGCCAGGCTGGATGAGGCTTTGAGCAACCTGGTCTAGTGGAGGGTGTCCCTGCCCATGGCAAGGGGATTGGAATTTGATGATCTTTAAGGTCCTTTCTAACCCAAAGCATTCTATGATTCTATGATTAATTCTAATTCATGGCACATGGTAAAAAACCTGTAAAGGATCTGGTGTACGTAGTCAGAGTATAGAAAATGCTGCTCAATCTTCCACCAGAATGACATAATATAAAGTCAATAATATGTTTACAGAAAAAGTTACCATAAAACAGGTTATGTAAGAGGGCAGTTCATTCAAGCAGTACTTCTTTGTCATGGATATTATGCAAATGGAAATACCAGACCTTGATGAAAGCGTACTTGATAAAGTCCTTGAAATTGTTTGAAAGAAAAATAATTTGCAGGATCTGAGTAATGTGATATTAATTTAAATATATGTTTGTTTATATATTATGATAGTTATGAACCATCAGTTATCAGTTATAACCATCTGAATCCATGCAATCGGAAACTTACGGAAGCTGAAACTTTGGGGACAGTTTTGCATGCTTTATGTCTGTTCATAAGTAATTTTTATTTAATTTGAGAAAGTTTATTCAGCCATTTTTTTGAGTTTGAAGTGAAGTACAATAAGATATTTTTTTCTGTTTTATTTGGTTTTTACTTCTTTGCTTCCTTGTTTTGTGACATCTTCCAAGATTACAACCAAATTACTTATAATGGTGAGCTGCCTTAATAAAGTGAGCTTACTATTACATGCTACCTATCTTGGTGTGCTCGCAGGGTTGAGTGGATGGGAATTTGCCATGGGAATTCATGAGCTACCTCTTGGAGAAAACCATCCGGTTAAAACAGCTGGTCATCATATTGAAAGAAAAAAAAAAATTGATGGACTTTTGAAACACTAATCTGAAGGACAGGAATGCTTGGGGAGAGAAAGTGATCGTCCATCTTTCTCCAAGTAGGACTTCTGATCAAGCCAGAGACAGAAGATCTTACGAGTGTAATAGAAGTGTTAAGATCTGGAGAGACTCACTGAACAATTGTCAGGGACAGGAATACCTTGCAAAGGGGGCAGAGGCTTCCTTTCCTCCTTTATTTTTCTGTAACTGAGCTGAAAACAGATCTGTATAGGGAGTCAATCCAGTAGACTCTTAGTTTTATTTCCAGATTAGGTTCAACCCTGCTCTGACTGCAGTTTTTTTGGTTTGTGTTCCAAATAATTACTGTGAATGGTCCTGGTTCAATTCTGCTTTGAGTGAATGCTCAACCTTGGCAGAGTTCAGACTAAGGACTCATATAGACTACTGTCTGGCTATCAAAGATAGTACTTTCCACTTGAGCTTGACTTAATTCTCTAGTTTAGCTGTTGAGAAGAATAAATCATATATCTGATGCAAATTACTTTTTTATTTAATTCTGGTTTGCTCAGTTTTTAATTAGTATTGTTGTCTGTGACTAATTTTTCACAGGCAGTTTCAACAAATGCTGTAACCTCTGTGGCACACATCTTTTTTTACTTTGTTAATGTGCATGAGCAGACTGCTCTAGGCCAACACAGAAAGGAGAAGCCAATGGACTGAGCAAGAGAATAAAGTTGGTAGTGATGTGTGTCAGAGGAGACAGAGGAGAATGATGTATGTCCCAAGAACGTAGGATTTAAAAGAAGAACATGACCGTTGTTCAGAAGGGACAAAGCCATGCAAATGCCTTGGGTTTGTTTTCTTCCTTACTCCTGTAATATTGTGACTCTCTGTGAAAGAATCTCTAAGGGAGCAAAATGAGCTGTGAACTATAATGAAGATGCTATATTTTACAGTAGAATTCTTTGAGGATGAATTCCAGTATAGTAACAAATCAGTATTATTTAAGGCATATTAACAATGTTCTACATTTACATTTTTGATTGTAATTACATATTGCAGAAGTTCATTTTTATAGGCAATTCATTTAAAATGTACTTTGTATTTTTTACTTTTAATTCAGATATTAAATGTCTCTGCTTCGTGACATACCTGTCTGTATACCTACATCTTGTCTCTGGTTTAGGGTTCTTAGTCATCAAAAGGAATTTGACACTTTTTTGTACAAACTTTTGATTCCCAATTACACAAATGGGAAATTTTTAGTTTCAAGGGTCTGAAAGTGTATAATACAGTGGGTGAAGATTTTTAGCCTCTTTGGGTCCCCTTTTTCTTTCTAAGCCTTGTCTTTTGCAAGTCTAACATGTTGTTATATTAGTTTCTGTAAGAGTTGTCGGCGTTATCTGTCAATGTCCAAGTCACAGGAAGGCATTCACAAATACAAAACCATTATTCTTTAAGTCTATGGGTTTACTAGAAACATTTTAGAAGGAGCACAAAATAGACAGCAGAGGGGGCCAGGCTCTCTACATCACCAACCCGGTTGCTGTCAATTTGTTACAGTGATTTTGTTCTGTAGACAGAGGTACTCTGGTTAGTCCATTTAGCTATTATAGTATTTTTCTGTTCCTGCACTTACTGGGGAAAACAATGGATAGTCAGGGGACTTTTCTGAGTGGCTTCTGTGATTCCTCTTTCTCATACACTTAAAAAAACCAAAACAAACTCAAAACAAAACAACCCACCACAAAATGCATAATTATTAATTTTCACATGGCTTTTATTTTCCTGTAACATTAATGTGATCATGTCTGGAGAATGGAAGAAAAACCCACTTCTGTAAATATACAGACCTTGTAATGCTGAATCACCAAACCAGTTTCTGCATAGCTAGAAATCCTGATTCATTGCCTCACAAACTGTTTTTCTTACCAAGTAATAAATTATATATAAATTTAAAAAATGTGATCATTTCAGTGGACAGCATTTTGATGCACATCTTTGTTTTTCAGGTACTATATAAGTTCCAGATATAATTGATTTATCAACAAATACATGTAAAATTCACATACTCTTTTTTTCAGTTTGTCTGTTTACAGGCATGCACATATTACTAACATGTGTCATCAATGATGATATCTTTCTGCACCTTCATGTGCCAATTAGCATATAGTTCTCAGCCGTTCTACCTCTGTTAGGTCAGTCTTTACCATAAGTGCCTTTGTAGACTAATATCTTAGTTTTCTGAGAAGGCACAGCCCATTGAAGACCTCCTTGTGGTAGACAGCTTGGATATTTGTGTTCAAATGTGATGCAATCGCTCTGTCTGAATAGGTGCTTTAATATTGGGAGTTTATTTGAACAATACTGCAAGGAGTGTTCCTTTCAGCTGAAAAATTATGTTACTTTTTAACATGATCACTCAACCTGGTTGTATAAGATTTGGAAGACATTAGCCACGCATCAAGTATTGGACCACAGATGAACCCCTCAGAAAAAAAAAATAAAAAATTAGGTGTACCCAGATTTAAAGGAATATGCTAATTGTGACTAAATCTTCAGCAAATGACTGACACTTTGGGATGTAATGATAGTTTTGCTATTTATTTTTTCTGCTTTATTGCACTTGACTTTAATGTTTTATTATTGCTTTTTAAAATGAAAATAGATCAAATGCAGTAAAAAGGCACATGCTACTATTTTAAGGTGATGTAAAAGGTCATTTAGTTCATCTTTCAGGAGATAGACATTCTTCAACTAGAAGGTGAATTCTGCAGTTTGAAGTTAGTAAAAGGAAATGATAGCGCATACATTTTTCATTAAATATATCCACTATATCTTACAACTGTTTTAAAAAACAGATCTGGAGCCAAAATGGCAATAATGATGTACTGAAGCAGTCCCTGGTATGACCCTTTGGAAACTGCCTGCTGTGGATGTGTGCTATTGTTGCCTTGTTTTGGTCAGTGTGCTTTTAAAAAGCATAGGAATAGGGAATGTATTTCTAAGGAGGCATGTACATTACCAGAAAAAAAAAAAAAAAAAGGAGAGCGAGGGGCAATGAAAGACTGATAATTCATTGTACAGAATGATCAGGATTGGGCACGGTTATTGTAGATTTTGGAAGAATCACAAGAAAACATCAGTCTTCTAGGTGTTACTGAACCTTGCATCACTGTATCTGCTCTGGTATGAGGAAGATATTAATCTTTATATTAATTACAGTATTCCAGATTACAGAACATTAATGTGATCTAATTCTGGTTCAGCTAATATAGCGTTGCTTTTCTATTTTGAAGTTTCTTTTTAATCTTTTGCCTAAAAAAAAAAAAAAAAAAGTAGAAAAAATAGCAAAGTCTTCTACTCTAAAAGTACCAGAAGTTTGCAGGTCATCATGCAAATGTAGGAAAATGGCAGAATCACCTTTACACGTATCTGATGCAGTTCAGTATGGTCTCTCAGCTAACACAATGAAGGGTTATTTTTTCTCTGTGTTAACACTGAAACGTTGAAAAGAATGAACACTGAGTTTTGGTGCTTTCCTGGTAAACGAGTTGAATGTATACTTCTACAGTGATGTATTGCAACGTCCTTGTGTCTGTGAATGGATTTTTGACAGAACCAGAAGTAGGGTTCTATATAAAACTTGCTGTATGTGGGGAGGTTGTGAACAGTTTCACAAATATTCTTCATTGGTATACTGCTGGTGAAAAAAACAATAAAAATGCAACTCACATCAGCTGCTGAAAATCTCTGATGCATTTTCTTTAACATAGACAGCAACTTCCAAAAATATTTATGAGTTTGCTTTCTGATGAATGCTTGATATCACCCCTTAGGATATGATCTCTTTGTTGGATTAAAGGCACTAGTCCTTGCATTAAATGATGTTGGTTTTTTTCATCCTAATACTCCTTACATGTATCTCTTTTAGATGGTGCCGTCTATTATAGCACTCAGCCTCCTTACGTTTATCTTCCCTCTGAAACAGCTATTGGAGTTCACTGAACAAATTTCTAGATTATTTTCCTCCAACAATTTGCAGGCTCTGAAATATCCATTCATATCAAAACCAGATTTCCTTTACTCCGTGTGTGTGCGTGCATGTGTGGGTGGTATTTTTTATGTTGACCTGAAGACTTGTTCTACTACTCTAACCTGTGTATCTGTTTAGGGGGTTGTATTCCCATTGTGATGTTTACTCCCATGTTGTCTGATCCATCAGCAATCTAATTCACCGATTGTATCATAATTCATGGTGCAATAGATCTTCCACACTGTTTTGTAGAGGAAACTTATTAAAGATAAAAATCTCATGTGGCAGCTGCCTTTTCAGCAGTTTAAGTTTTTGATTCTTGCTTTCCATCTTAAATGTATACTGAGTATGTCTTGACAACTCTCCTGCTACACATTTATTTTTCTGGGGTCTCTCTGACAGACTGACATGAACCTAGTTGCTTTTAGCTTTTGCCATTGCTTTCAAAGCATCTAATCTGGGCAGAAAGTTTTACTTCCTTTGGGGGTAAGCTTCATTTACTGATTGTTTCATCAAATCTTAAACTTTTTTGCACAGAAAATTTGCTATGAAAATGTGCTATGTCAGTGTTTAGACTTCAGTCAGCAGTGACTGCTTGTCCCAGATATTCCAGTTCTGTTCTTTTGTAGGTCCGCTGCAGATTATTTAATTATGAAGACTTTATTTTGAAGACAGAAAGAATTAGAATGTAGTTTGAAGGCAAATTCAAATCATTATTCATTCTGCTGTCTTCTAAACATACTTTTTTGACACAGGAGGATTTTGAATTTTTTCTATGTTAACAGGAAATAATTTAATATTTTGCTTATTTATCTTCTGTTGGTCTCTTCAGTTGATCAGAAGATTTAAATGTAGTCTTTCATGATAACTTTTTGCTAATCAAGAATAAAATGTTTCTAGAAGTTGTTTACTTTTTAGAGTCAGAGCATTCATAAAATGGCTTAAATCCAGAGTGTTTTTCAGAATAACTGATTGTGTTACATAATCTTTCTAGAAGTTGAGATTTGTTAGGAAAATAAATACAGATTAAGGCTTGAGTTTAGATGAAGAGAGTCTTGGCGTGTCAAATCAAGTTTAACTTAGGTATTGCAGACTGGCATCTGAGTAAACAGAACTTTGAGCATAATAAATAAGCAGAAAAATTGCCAAGAAACACATTGCATTCCTGATACCTCAGGATAATGGTTATAGATGACACTTGTGATGAACTGAACTTTGCAAAAAGTTTCAGAACAATTCTTTCACATGTTTTCTAAAATGAATAGCTATCATAGCTTTTTAAAAGATAGGACAGGAAGAAAATTTTAGAGATCATCTAGTCCATTCTCCTAATCATAAATTATATGCAAACATAAGCATTGCTCCTGTGTGCATGGTTATAATCAAAGTAAAATAATAGTGTGTGCACACAGGTTCATAACCTGCATGAAGTTCAACAACTGAAGTGTAAATTTGGGCTGAGAAATGAAACCTGAAGTAAGTCACCAGCAGTAAATAAGTAAGATGTTGAACTGCTGTTCTAAGATATTCTTGATAGATGCTTGCATAACATATTTGTGAAGGTGTCTTTTAAGGTGACAGTTCTGCAACTTTCATGGTGCTTATTCCACCTCATACCTGCAAATGCTAAAAACATTATGTTTTGTAAAGTTTAGGAATCTCAAGTTTATTGAGAGCATATCACATAGTTTTAGACAGGGATTTGAAATTTGTCAGAGGAAAGTTATTTATCCCAGTGACTTCCTATTAGAATGACTCTGCTATCAATTTAAGAATTTACTAAAGTTATGTACCTCTATGTGTTTCAGTTTATATATTCATAATAGCAATCTGTTTAAAGAATAATATTGCTGGCTTCAGAGATTTTGGACAGTATATTTCAGCCTCCATTTACCTTCTTTATGTATACTTCAGGCTTATTGCTAAGGCAATGGTAGTCAGACATTTCTCCCTGTGTCGTCCTGTCCTCAGGGTCCTCCATTCCCATTGCTTCTCTGTGAACTGCTTGTAACTATTGAGTAGTCTATGTAAAAGAACAGTTGGGTAGGCACCTTTATCCTTGCTTGCCCTGTTATGCTGTGAGGGAATTAGAGGAGGAGGAGAAACATTTTCAGAGGAACTAGTCAAAAACTCTAGCTCAGGTATGACCAAACTTTGAGGTAAATATTCAAATCCTTGTATGACCAAGGGGCACAAGGCCCATGGCACATTTCTCAGTAGGTCCAGATGGCAGGATTGGAACATTTACAAGAGTTGCAGTTGGGAGATCCCCAACATTCTGGCTGCACTATGGTGCGATGCTGGTGTGAAGCTCACACTCAGGGCTGTATTAGTAGCGTCAGCCTCCATAATCACATTGGCTTTGGTCCTTCTGATTTGAAATAGCTGGAAGTCCCTGTGCCATCTCACACTTGTCCAAGTTCCCGGATGGAAACTGTGCTTGAGTACTCTGTGAGCTGCGTGGAGCTGAGGAGCAACTGGCTGGCATTCCCTCTGGTAGCTGGCCAGAAAGGCTGTGGAAGTTGTTAAGAAAGAGAGTTATGGACACTGAGAGGAGTTCCTTTGGTATGCATACCGACTTGCACCCTCATTCTGCCCTTCTCACAACTGTCCTCAAACAAAATAAATTAACATTATGTGGTATCATAGTGTTTTCTTATGGTCAGTTGCATTATTTCTGTCCCCTTACATTTTATTCAGAGCATCAGCTCTGTTGAGAGAGGCATGCTGCTTCTTTCTGCCTGTACAGAGTTGATCCTCTATTTTCTTTTGGCACCTCCGAGATAAGTTCAGTCTCTGTTGGCTGACTGGACATGAAGTGTGTGTGGGAGAACTGTCCTTGTGTAACTTCATGTCTTAGTGCAGAAGACTAATGGGATGAATACTGAAACAAAAAAATTGTAAGGGTAAAGTTTCATGTACAATAAACAAAGTAAGTCAGGCTAGAAAACTTTTTTTTTAAGATTTCAGTGGAGTAATGGTTTATGTAATGTAAGCTTTTAAGAAAGATATGCCTCACAAAATTTGATTAATGTTGCACCATGTAAAAAATGTTGATTGCATTAAAAAGTAACTGTAGGGACAGTAAAGGGCAGTGATAAAACATTTATTTTAAGGAAGGTGGCAACTAGGTGCTTTTAGGATCTGCAGTACAAGTAAATGTAACTAGGGATCTAGTAGAAAGATTGAATGCTACATTAATTACATTCACAGATGGTCACAAAATTAGAATGTTCAACAAATACAGAGGCTGTTATAATACAAAAGGACAGAAAGAGGTTGGAAATATGGGCAAGAGATAAAATGAGACACTCTGGAAATATGTAAATGGAAATGTGAAAATATGCAGAATATGAATATTCAATAGTAGAAAAGTGTTGAAATGTTAAAAAAGATAAACATGACAATGGAAACTGATTTGGAATGTAGTTTGACCAAGACAGGCATACAAGAAAGCAGCCTTAAGGTTGTGTGGACAGCCATTGCATGAATGCCCTGAGAACAAAATTTTCTTTCCTTTGGAGTATTTGACCTTGCAGTGCAAAGGCTGCTATCTGCATTGAATTGACCTGTAGGAAGGAACTTTGGAATTTTATACCAGGTGAATCGTCTCTGCTCAATTCCTCATTGGAAGTTCAGATCTAGACCAAGTGGCATTTAATTTGATGTTTTATAGCCAGAGATCTGGTTTGCATTGACTCACCTGAGCCTTGTCATTTGTTTTCAGGATCTAAAAGCAACGGATCTCATCCTTCCCTGTAACTAGAAGTACATGTAGAAAAGTGGTGCAGACTGTGGGACTGACTTTGCCCAGTAGAAGGGTTCAAGAGAAAATGATGTTTTGTAAAAGCCAGATAGATGATGTGACGAAATAGGCTTTCATCATGCTGAGAACACCACTAGGGTGGTGAGCTGGAAGACTAAGTTTCCTTACAACCTACCCAGCTTCCAAACCTTTTATACTGGAATGGTTCATTTTAGCCCCACAAGACATGGGAAGAGCTTGGTAGATCTTATGGTATAAACAGTCTAGTGCAGAAGATACTGGTAGGCAGTACAGGGCACCTTGAACCTTGAGAAAGGGGAAAAAAACACTTCAATCCATGTGGAGCAAATCTGCTTACTTTTTAGCAAAAAGCAAGTTGGTGCTTGGACTGAGGGATTTGTGTAGTCCATATCCTCAAATAAGAAGCCATCTGTCTGAAGTATATTCGTTTATGGGTTCTAAATTAAAATTACAGTTTGCCATTTAATTTAAAATTTGGTGTTTGTACCTTGTTTTCATCTGCATACAGGATTCAGGAGTGTTTTCTTCATCTAGTCATTTTGTATTTAATTCTATAAGATTGTGTTTGACCTCTTCTAAAAAATGAGGAAAGGTTGCTATATTATTCTTTTATTATAGAATTAAGTTAAGATGTGAATATCCAGTTCAGAGCTGTGAAACAATTTCTGTAGCCAAAACAAAGGGCTTATTGGTGAACAGATGGAATATGAGTCATGACGGCTTACAGAGACTGCTAATTTATTGATCAGATGCCCAATGACATGAGTACAAGTGCAATACATAGACTTTTCCAATAGGAGAACGTAGCAATTACCCCCTAATACAGGTTAAAAAGCCTGTGTAGCATCCCAGGTGTAGCATCCCATTCCAGTGGCAAGGCTGGCCGTAACCTGCTGAGGCTTGTCTATCCTGGGAGTCATGCTGAGAGGCAGGCGAGGTGGTGAATTTCCACTCGTCTATCTGATATTGACATATCACCAAGAAAAGTCATGGAAACATCATCTCCCTGGAAAGACATTAGCAGGTTTTTTGGTTGTGTGGTTTTTTGGGTTTGGTGTGGGTTTGTTTTTTTGTTTGTTTGTTTGTTTGGGTTGTTTGTTTGTTTGTTTTTTTAAACTATACTGGAAGAGCATTAATGATTGTGGGGATCATGGTTTTCTGATTACATGGATATCCTGTTCATGACTGTGCAACCACTTTGGTCTCTTCCATCTCTGTCTGAATTTTCAGTGCCTTAGAGGAGATTTCTAAATGGTTTGAAAATCGACTGAGATGCTCAGCATGTCTCCAGACAAATTTTTTCAACTATTTTAACTACTGGTGTATTAGCAAAGCAATTACATGGCTGTGAACTGAAGCAGTCTACATGTTACATGCTGACATGTTTAGATCTCCTACAGCACACACAGTTTCACCTGTTTTCTTCATCACTGCATTCAGTTCTGCAGAACAGATACATAAAATGGATGTGTGGGATTGACAGCTCTTCCAGGTAGCAAATTCCTTCTGCTGCAGCTGGGACAGGAAAAATTCCCACAGTGGAAGACAAAGTAACTCATCATCTCAAGAGGCACAGAGTAATAGTTACTGTCTGTAGGTTGTATGTTATTTACAACCAGAGAGTTTAAGATGGATGGATTTATATAGCACTAATGATCTCTGTATAAGTTTCTTAGCTTAGTTTCTTAGTCTTCATGTAGCTTTCTTAGCTACCTCTACTGACCTTTCTGGAGATGTTGAAAACTGAAATGTCTCTGTACTTACATGTACTCTCACTGTTTTACCAGGTTTTGATCCCTTGAATTTATATATTGTATGAGTTTTTCATAAAATATACACACTCGGGGAAAACACCTCTCAATTCTCAGCATTGCTTATGTTTTGTCTTACATTTTTTACATGTTGTTGCGTCTAAATGCATTTCAGATGCTTTGTAAAGGTATGAGTCTATTACAAGAAATAGGTGGACAGGGCAGGAGGAGGGCAGAAATCACATTATTTCATTTCTTAATGTTATTTAGTGAGAATCTTGACTACCAAGAACACAATTCATTTTACTGAAATTATACAGAAGATCTCCCCTCATCATCTACAAAAATCAACAATTGGTCGTATTGGTTACTAGTAATTTAAATTTCCCTCATCAGTCACTGTCTGCAGTAGCAGAACCCAAGAGGAGACTGTTCTGGCTGCTGCTCTTGTAAGAAGTAAATCTTTCAAAAGTAGTTTACAGGACTCGCTGCAGATGTCAGAACAGTGGTTCGTTTTGGCCTGCGTACTGCCCTGGTAGTTTCCAGTAACCGCTTCGGAAGGAGGACTCGCAACACTTTAGTAAGCAGATGTGGAATAACTTGTTCAGAGGGAGTAATTTTTATAAACTCCAATTTAAAGTTGGTATATACTTGATACACTACTTTTTTATTTCAAATATTCTTCCAAAATCTTTTGGCCAGTTTCTCAGTGATTTAGCTCTATCGTAATTAAAGCAAGTTTAAGATCTGGACCTGTTTTTTTGTTTGTTTTTGCTTCCTTATTTTCAGTAGGTATTATTTTTAAAAGATGTTTATGTTAACCACTAAACATTTAAACCTTTTCTATGAATCCACCTTACGTATTCTTTAGGGGTTTTTTATTTGCGAGTAGGACATATTGGCATTTCTGAGTGCTATTTACTGTTACGTTTTCGTCCTAACAAGCAGACTCTGCAGTGTTTCTCCAAGTTGTATAAGTGAGTGAAAAACTCTTCCATTGCAGTCTAATGATTCCAGATCTCTTAAATGATAGAAAGCTATGTACAATCAAAAGCCATGCCCTAAGAAGACAGTGAAATCTTCTTTAGAATATTATGTTGCCACTTTTTATTCATTCTTTTCAGCCACGTGTCCTTGAAGAATAATGAATGTCTGTCATTGAGTGAGGTCTTCAGTCCTATTCTGATACTTAAGGATGTACCTTGTCACTTACAGGCAGCGCGAGAGACAGCAGTAGTTATGTCTTTAGTTTGACAGCAGCTTAAAACACAGAATTGCATACATGACTGCAAAATGGCCATTTTATTAGGTGTTAGTAGCGTGTACGCAACCAGTCTTTGTGAGTGCTTTTCATATGAAATAATATGGGACGCTATTGTTTTTTCTGATCCTTTAATTTTGAAGGATTAAAGAAATCCCCTTTTCACATATGAATGAATTGATGCTGTGTTAAGACTGGGCTTTTTGGAGTAGGATTCGAGTTCAGATTCTTACCACAGCCTACCTTGAGGAAGAACAACTAATGGACTGAGGCATTCTCACCCCTGACTCTCACCTGTCACCTTCTACCAAAATGCTTGTCTTCTGGTAACTTGCTATATCTCAAAAAGCAACTAGGGTCACGACAGTTGCAGGATTAGAGTTTGCCTCTCCTGCTATTCTGCTCAGGCCTAGGGGGACAACCATCTGCTCTGAAGCAGTTCTTCACTGGCGACTGTGTTGTGGTTGCCCTAAGTAGTACATTTCTACCACCACTGGGAAATGATTGACCTTTCCTCCTCCCCCCCATCATCGGTATTCATTAAATGGGGCCATAAATACCCTTTTCCACTAGCATGTTGGAAGTTTTTAAGTATTGGAGCAATTCCTGCATGTGAAAACACCATGAAATCATACTACTGACAGATTTCTCTGACCACAGTGCTTGTTAGCAGAGTATTAACCTGTTTAGACAGACTTGCTGAGAAAAATTCCTGTTGTATAACTTCTGAACTCTCAGTTCACATTTGAATATGATTAACATAAATTTTCTATTAAGCCATACACATGTTAAGTTAAAATTCAAGGAAACCTGAAAATGTGGTTTGTAACAAGACAGTAAAACATTATTTTAAAATTCATAAATTAATTTTGTGCTCAAGAAAATCGCTTCCTTCACAGCTGTTTCGGGTAGGTTTTTTTCTGCCATCTTCCTCTACCCTTTCTGCCTCTTAAGAGTCCCCCCACCAGGGACTCTTAAGCATTGTTCTGCAATATTGTTATTGCTGGAGCTTCTCATGATTGGAGCCTGGTATTATAATCATAACTTATTTGCTGGATGTAAATGCATAGTAGCTGAAACCACATTTCTTTTCACCTGTATAATCAAAAAATATTATTTGGATTCCTAGAGGTGAAAGGAGGCAAGCTGAAACTTCATCTTTGAAAAGAAAATTTCAGAGGCACTTTGTCACTGTCATGTCGTGGTGCAGACATCTGTCAGACTCTATTACAAATCCAACTTTCTTATTCGATGAGTTACTCAATTTGCAAATGGAGACCTCTCTGCTTTGTTAAAAATTATCACTGCTCATCCAAAATCCCTAAGTGTTTAAAAGTATAAGATGACAGCTTGAACGCTTAGAGATGTGGACTGTCCTTATAAGGACAAATTACCTTTCTGGATGTCACATCTAAATGTTTGGCTGCCTATCATCTACAGGGAATTTAGTATGATAAATCTTTTTAGATCTTCAGGAGTTGAGGAATTATGAGTGAAATGCACGAAAGGTGTTTGAGGTTCAATTTTTCTTTGTGTGCGTCTTTTACACAGTAGGCTTCAAATGCCTCTGATTTCAAGTGCTGTAAGTGGAAGATATTGCTTGAGGTCATCTCCTTTATTCAAAAATATGAAGCTGTTGACTTTCTTTTTCATCTAAATATGATTTTTTTTGCGTTTACTAAATATATGTATTAGGCTATTTCCTAGCATGAATCAGAATGGATGAAGCTAAAGATTTAAAGGTTATTTTTTTCACATGTGTGACAAGTGTATGAAGATGTAATTGTGGAGTGGATCTGGCCCATCACTTCGGTATCCCATTTTGTAATTTCATTGTCAATCCCAGTGATATTTGCTGTTCTTATGGGAACGAAGATATATGTGTCTTTTTATTATTTACATTAAAACCAGCTATTCCTAAATGCTAGGTGTATGATATGGATGCTCCCGTGGCAACAAAAATGTGTTTTCTCATTCTCATTTCTTTGATTTGTGTGTATTGTAGTGTTACTTTTCTTATATTTTTGTTGAGATAGATTATAACTTTTAGTAGTATTGATGTAATTCTTGCTGAATATATCCCATTAGTAGGTGCCGTTCGTCTGTGGGCATTCCACTTACATCCAGTGCTTTATAATACATTTGTTTTATTTAGGAAATAGATTGCTCTCAGAGGAAAACAGCTTTGATCTCTTGACATATATGACCAAAAATTCTATAACCCGTTGGGGAATATGGGAACCACATCTTCAATTTTGCTTACTGCAATCCTTTTTTAGTCCAGATTGAAAACTGAATTTTTTTTTTCTGGGAGTATTCAGCTCTGTGCCAGCTGTGGTTTCTTCCTTCATGGCTTGAATAAAGGAGTAGAGGAAGCAGCTCTGACAAGCCTGAAATATCTCTGGGTTTGGCTGTTACGGAAAAGGAGAGCTCAGGAGGTTGCTCCTTTCTTTCCGTATCTCAGAGGTGCGACAGCTTGATCCCCTCAGCTTCTTAGTCCCCTAACAAATTACTTTGTCTAGAGGTTGGGGGAGGGAGAGGGCAGGTTGGTTGATTGTTGTTGGTGGTTTTTGGGTTTTTTAGGGTTTTTTTAACCTCTAAGCTCTTACAGCCAGTATCTATCTACTGGTCCTAATACTGTGAGCTATTTCAGAGTTAACTGTAGAAAAGCAAGTTACTGTAGATTACTGAATTTGTGTGTGATGGGTTTGTCCTTGGCTGGGGGCCAAACCACACACCCACTCATGCAATTCCGCCCCCCCGCCCGAGGATAGGGGAGAGAATTAA
>NW_010107994.1:11962-39832 GCF_000699245.1 Pterocles gutturalis | reverse complement strand
AGTTAACTTTAAGCAGTCTGTGCTTAACCGACAGACATGTATAAGGCAACTGGTTTTGGCTTTGGTAGGGGTGGGGGTGGGCACTGTAGCTGACTGGAAGTAACCTCACTGTACTCTAAACATAAATAATACAAGCACATGCTTTGAAGGTTTTAGGAAGTGAAAGAAGTCAGCTTGGATATGAGTCAGCAGAGGAGAGGAAGGAATAGGAGATGTAAAGAGATGTGGACAAAGAAGGAGGACAGAAGGGAAGGACATGTTTACAACAGGCCTTTCTGAATAGGCATGGTAGGAGGAACATTGCAGGGAAGCAAGCATGTTGCAAGAAATGAAACATGCACTGAATATTGGTTGTATGAATGACAAGATCTTATAAAAATGTTAGTTAATCTTGGCCACTGGGCAGCTTTCTGGTACTGTACGCTAAGTTCTCTGGCAACTACCAAATTAGAAAATGCACAGGTTTGTAGAAGGCTGCATATCTCTTTCTTAAAGTGCCTCAAATGTTGATAATTAAAGTGCATTGGGATTTCATAAATATGTAACTGGGAAAAGAGTGCCGCTCTGCACCTTGCCACTTTTATTGCTACTTTTTTGGTAGTGTGTGCATATGGGAAATATGCTCCTCTTTTCATTGTTCTCCTCTTATTACAAAGCTAAAATTCACTAGTATTTGCATTTGTTCTTCTTTTAAGCCTTTGCTTACCATTTCTGAAGTATAAAAGATTTTTATTAATGGACTTTAACTCTTTAAAGTTAAATCTTTAAGATTTCATTTGCATCTAGTATCTTAACATCTTAAGCTCTGAGTGACTTTTATTATTGTAATAGGAACATTAAAAACTTTATCCTTTCCTTTGTATAGATTACACCCTTAGTTTTCAAGTATTTTGTGGCAGTCAAAGATGGACAGGACACCACGGCACTGAAAGCAGAGATTGCTGAAAAGTTTGGCAAACTTGAAGAGGTAAGAGTATTTCATGATAACAAGCATCTGGCCAGTCATTGTAAGATCCCTTTTTTCTTTCATGCTTTGGCCTTTGGAGCTATATCTCTTCGCATTCTGTTGGTAGTTACAGAAATGAACTATCTTTCAGTTTACTCCCCCCAGCCTAGGATACAGAACAGTACCATTAGAGTAAATTCCAAGTAGCTAAACTAAACTATGAAGTTTATGATAAAGCTAAACTAAACTATGAAATTATGATGAAGGCTGTAGAGACTTGTGCTTTTTTTTTTTTTAATTCTGTCTGACTGCTATTGTCTTAGATATTTTTGTGCTTTATATTTAAAGAGACCTTGCAGCATGCTCTAAGAGCAAGGCTGAGGAGTCTGAGCTGCTGAAGAGCATCTGTGCTGTAGTTCTGCTGAAATCAATGCAGATACCCTGGTGATGATATGAAATTTTTTTGTTCAAGAGCTTATCTTTTTTGGGGGTGAGGGGAAGCAGAATGTAATCTGTCCCTTGCAGAAATCCAGCCCTGGGACAAGTTCTGCTGCGGTGGTGTAATGCAGCTTCAGCAGAGCTCCAGGAAGTGTCAGGTGGCTTTGATGCTGTATTACCAACTTCACAATCCATGTCAGTAGTGGTTCTTGGCTAGTCTGAACAGCTGTTGGACTTGCTTTGTCATGAACCCATTCCTTCTGCATCTTTAGCAGCCATGACTAATGCTTGTCTAGCTCGATCAAGAAGTGTTCCTCCGGGGTATTTCTCTTCTGGTGCCAATGTAAAATTGTTTTCAGGGTAGTTGTCTGTCTGATCAGGCTGATGCTGGAGTAACGCAGATGACATATAACTTCTTGGGGGAAGCCATGTGTGTTTCACTTCCCTGAAATACAGACATACATTAAGGAAGATTTAACCTTCTTCCTGCTTTATTAATGCTGTGAAATATTTGCTGCTCCTTCAGTGTCTCTATTTTACTGTACCCTGAAGGATTTTGCAGCAGCAGCTGAAGGTCAGCTGAGGATGGGAGGAAGAACAGAGCTGTGCAAACTTCACTCAGCCTATTGTAAGACATACTCAAGAAGGGAAGTGTTTTGAAACACTTCTGTGTTTAGCTTGCTGCTACCCGACAGAGGGAGCTGTGTTCCTGTCTCTGCAACTGTGCAGCTGCTGGGTGATATTCTGCTAGACACCTGGTAATTCAAACAGCGTGATGATTCCTGAAGGACTGCTTTAAAATTTCTACTAGATCATGGGGATTAGGAGACAGGGAGTAAATACTACAGGAGTATAGTGTTGTGTGTCCAAAAAGACAAAGATCTGTAAGGTCTCTTGAGTTACACCTTTCAAAGGCCAGAGTGCCTGAAAACAGAGAGACTAGTCTTATGGAAGAAGAGACCAAGCTCTGGAGGTTCCTTAAAGCATATTAAACTTGGATGACCATGGCACTTGAAATGTATCAGAAACATCAATGTAACAGGAGAACTTGCTGCATTCTTTGTGGCTGTGCTTTCTATGCTGATCTGTGTAGATCTTTTTCTGATGTGTGTGGATATTACACTTGCTTCCTGTTCCTTTTGCACCTGGAATCAAATCCAGTTCTACATATAGTGTTAGAAATGCTTTCCTGGCACTACTTGGCCTTACGTGCAATGGGAAAAGAGTCTCTGCTAAAACAGTGTTTTAGTTTATCTGGATGTTCAGTTTAATGGATTTATTGCTCAAGATATGCATGTGCATTGTTATTTTTAATTAGTCTGTTCCATTAATGCTTTTTGATGAGTAAGAAATAATGAACTGACAGATTCTGAGAGCTAAATTCCTTTTTGTTTGTGCAGCTCGCTAGTGGTTCATGTTTTGTGACAGCTTTTGAACCACTGGAGAAGAGTTGTACTGACAGTGTTAATAGTTAAACTTGATGCTATAACTGCTTTACTGACTAGCTCCAATTCCCAAATATTGTGTGCACAGGAGAAACGTGCTGTACTTGCATTATTTGCTATCTGATCCCTTCAGTATACCTGCATTCCACTACAAGGTGGGAATGTTTTGCTACTGTAGTGTCCCACTGTGATAATTTTCCTTCTGAGGGCAATTGTTATCTCTCACCCCTCACAGATTCTGTCCAAACGCAACACTGTGTTTTATGGTGGTGACTCAGTCTCCATGTTTGACTACATGATCTGGCCGTGGTTTGAACGTCTGGAACCATTCCAGCTGAAGGAGTGAGTACCTCACCTGGCTTCTAGTGCTTACTGAAGTGCCTCAGCATAAATATTTGTTGCATACAGTCTGCAGCAATGGACCACTCTTGGGCTGCTGAAGAAAGCTTATATTGTGTTACGGTTTGGGGGAAGCATCTTCTCAAAAGACAGATGAGTTGTTCAGGGATCTCCTGTAAATAGACTTTCTTTCACCTGGTCTGTTTTCCTACCAGCTACTTTTGACAGATCTGGAAGAAGTGGTAAAAATACAGGATTTTCTCTCTGTCCCTAACGTCATAGATGAAAATGGCCTTTATTTGAAGGGAGTGGAGGTGTGGAGACCTAGGTTCAAATTTCTTGGTCCAAAACCTCAGACTTGAAATGTACTCTTCTGCTCCTCTTCAGAAATCCTAGGTTGATAAAGGAGGGTGATTTTGTTTTGAGATGGGTAAACTGTATCCTATCTTGCTGTAGCTAATAGATCTGTCCTTGTTATAATAGCATATTTTAATATGTAAATAAATGTCTTGGTCTATTATGTCCTCCAGTTACCATGGTATTGCATTAATATATAGGGAAATGGTATAAAAGGAAAACTGTTGTGTAGCTGGCTTAGAACTAAAGAGTCAGCTTGTATGAGGAGGTGGGTGATAAAAGCAGAGAATGAGTGTAGAACAGTCTCACCTTTGTGACTGAGGCATTCTTGAAGAACAAGAAAGATGCAGGGAATCCTTAGCATTGAAACTTCTGGCACTGTAAAATCACGTCTTTACTGATGGGTGGTGATAGACTTTGTATCCTGTGTGGCCCTTGATTGGAAGGGGAAATACTACAACCAATATTGCAGCATAGGTGTAGAGTCATGAAGGTATTTGAATGAATGAGGATCTGAGCCATTGTGTATTAAGAAAAGATGCTACCTGGAGAAGTTATCCATTAACCCACACAGATGTGTTTTTTCAAATGTGTCTGAGCAGTTTCTGGATTTAGTCAGTTAGTTGAATCCTCAGTTTCCTCAATAGGCTGCATCTGCATTTCGAGCTGCTGGGTTGCAGGGTAGTACAAACTGCACAGCTTGTCTAGGTATGCAAGAGAGAGGAGAGAAGAGGTTCATGAGTTGTGGAGGAGTCCACCACTGCATACAGCATTTGTTTCAAGAATCGCCATTAACAAAGCATTCCAGAAGGAGGCAGTGGTGCACAAGCCTCTGCCCTCAACTCAGAGCAGATGATAAATAAGAGCTGTGGTTTTTCAGCAGAGATAACTTAAGCAAAAACATGCTGCTACATTGTTCAGTAAGTGCACATTTCTGTTTTGCTCAGCTTTGCAGAGTGCACGAGCTCTGTAAGAACTCTTTGACTTTTCAAATGCTGGTCTGTCTTCTGTGATCTGATGTATTTTTGTCACCTGCTCTGGGCTGAACATTATACTGGGAGGAAGCAAACAAAAAAAGCGGTAAAATAGAACCTCTCAAGCTGTTTTGCTTCCTTGATGCTCTCAAAGTTTCCCAATTGCGTTACTCAGTCTCTTTCCTTTTCCTGTAGCTCTTTGAGTCACACCCCAAAGCTCCAACGCTGGATGGAGGCCATGAAGGAGGACCCTGCTGTCAAGTCTACAATGACTGACCCACAGACATTCAAAGGTTACCTCCAGCTCTATTTGAAGAACAGCCCTGAGGCATGTGATTATGGGCTCTGAGGTGCCAGCAGCCGCATGCTTGCTGAAGTGTCATTGCTTCTTTTCAGTGTTAGCTGTGGGGATCTAGAGTAATTTGATGTGGGCTCTTCTGTGGTTGCATTTCATAATGGGGAATAAATCTGTGCTGAAAAGGCTTAGAAATCTTCTGTGAACTCCACTCCTTCCTGACTGGAGGAGGATGTGTTGGATTCAGTCAGGACATGAAAAGTCATTGCTGGCCATGTATATTGCGTGAAACAAAACGTTGGCTTTACTTGGAGGTGGTGCTCTGTTATCTCTGGCCTCTTTGCAGGCGTTGCTGGTGGGCAGTCCCTGAACTGACCCTGTTACTTGGTTTAAAAATTGTAATACTCGTGTCTTGAAAATAAATAAAAAGTAAACGATGTTGTCTTTAAACACAATTTTTCCTTCCTCTTTCCAGGCAGCTATTAGTCACTGAAAAGACTTCTCTTTTTTTTTTTTCTTTTTTCTTTCCACGTAGGGGATTAAAAGAACTGTGACCCATTCTGGTGTTGCTCAGCTACATATGTCTTTCTGTCTCAGACCACTAGCAACCCAAACTAGCCATAATTCCAGGGAATAAGCATGCAGAAAGAAATAAGGGAAGGCAGTATGTTCGGGGACAGTGCTGTGGTTCCTGTGGTGCTGGGGTGGTTGTCACAAGATACACAAGACTGTTCCTATCTGTCTCCCATTTCAATAAAGTAAAGTAGCATAGCAGAAAGTAGTGGTTCATGGTTTTCCTGGTAACTGAGGCATTGATTGTCTTGGAGCTTTTCTGGAGAAAAACTGGACTGATATTTTTTTACCTTTAACATGTTCTGCCCCAGCACACTAACTCTGAGGAGGTGCATGCTTGTGTAACTTCAAGTAGGAAAGCAGAGATGAAAGACAGATTTGATGAGGAAAAAGAACTAGCAGGAACTTGATCTGTCTGCTTGTGGCTATTGGAGGGGATTGTTTATGCTCTTGCTAGCTTTAATTCAAACTGTGCAGGTTTTTTCCCCTCCTGTTTATCTTTGTGGCTTTTAAACACATCTGGCACTACTTAGAGAAATACTAATTACTGCTGTTCCTTCCAGAATGCTGATGTTCTTTAAAAAATATCCCAATCCAGATCTGATGCTGTCTATGTTTTGCAGATTGTCATTAAGAGAACCCAGAGGAAGCATAAAGCTGTGAGGTGTATTGTCAGAATGTGGATTTGGCCATTTCATTAGATGAAGGCAGAGTTTGAGCCTGATGAAGCTACTGGTCCTGAAGTGGTGTTCGTGGGATCTCAGTGGCAAACTTCCAAGGATTAACTTCAGAACATTTTGGTTTTATTAGCTGCGCTGCTTTGTGTAGGGCTTGTTAAAGCTGTTAGTATAGTTGGCTCTAAGTTGGCTTTTGTAAACATGCTAGGATATGTTGCAGTTTGCTCCAGTGTATTATTGGACAACAGTGGGAGATGTGACAATAGGGAGATCCAATAATGGGTTAAAAGCAGAGACTGGCATCCAAAATCTGAACTGTCCAGGGCCAGACCATGGTAACCCAGAGACTGTGTTGTCTGAACAGAAAGATGTGCTATCCCCCATCTTTATTTAGTGGCTGGAGAGTTACCATTGTAAGTATGCTACTTCAGCAAAAAAAAAAATGAAAAAAGTAAAATGAAACATTCTACCTTATAATTTACTATTAAATATCAGTGTTCTAAATCCCCAGGGAGACAGCTGGGGTCCTGAACTTATTACAGCACACCAAGAAATGCAGGCCTCAGGCAAAGTGTTTTTAATGTGGTAGTGAGCATGCAACACTTTGTCCCAGTTTTCGAAAGAAAGGAAAAGTTATGTTGAAGGGACTGGCTTTCTCCTTTCAGGGTGGATGGGTGTAAAGGATACATCGTGTTAGTTTAAAGAGGCCAAGAAAAGAAAACACGTATCTTCACTTTTGGTCAACAGAGGAAAAAGACGGAAGTCAATAATGACTTAAAATCTTCTGTGGATCAGATTGTACAGCAAGTAGTGTATTTACTCACCTTATACTCCATATTTTGCCCTTGAAAGTTGTTGGTGGTGCTATATTGATTTTTTTTGTTTGTTTGTTTTGTTTATTGTTATTGTGCCACCAGAAGTGACTACTTTCAGCACAGGTTAAAAAAAAAAGTGTCAAGCAAAAAAGAATGGAGACTATCTTGTAAAAATAGTGAGTTTAGGAGCATGAAGGATAGATACTTCAGATTAGCAAGGCACTGGGCCTCATTCTGTCCTGCATTTGTAGCATGTTCTGTATCCTGATGTCCTTGAGATGGTTGTTGGTACCATAACGCAAGATGTGGTCCAGCCTCTTCTCCTTCGTTATCATTTTAGGATGCCTTATACTGAAGATATGAGCAAGGTAGAAGAGAGACAATATAGAGGGAGGGATGGGGATTCCAAGCTAATAAATCTGGGAAGGTTTGCTGAGTTTTAGGTAAGATGAATGGAAACTTGGGTGAATGGGACAGAAGGTCCTTGCCTAGGGAAATTGTTGTGAAGAGCCTATCCAGGGAGGTGTTAGAAGGGTCTGTGGTTCTTGCGCTGGGAGTGGTAGTAACTGAAGATACTGGTTTGAAACATCTCAAATGTCACATACGAGGGACACCTGAAACACTTGTGTGAACTCCATAGGGATGCCTAGGGCTTTGTTGCTTTTTGTAACCAATTAAAAAGGAAGAATCAATAAAATCTCAGCTGCTTGCTGTGTTTCACTCAATCTTGGCTTCTTACCATGTTTCATTTAACAGCTGTCTGTCCTTTTCATCAGAGGTGCCTGGCAGTGTGTGAGTGCATGTGTCAGGCATGTGGTGTTGGCACAGTGTTACCTCTCCTGGGCCTGCACTCCGCAGTTTTCCACTGTCCTGGCATCTGTAACGTTCCCCTGCATTATCAAGGTTTGAGAACTGTCTGTTGCTTATCCTCTCTCCTTTCTCTGCTAGTAGCCCAATTATTTCTCTACTCTGTTCCTTGGACACTGATTTCACTTGGGAATTGCTTATGAAAATGCAGTCTCTGTACAGTCATGAGATGCAATTTTATTAAATCATTCCCATTTCTGTAAGATAGAAGCAGTCTTTTCTACTGCTGGTCCAAAGCCAATAGGGATGGCAGGTGCAGATTTATCTGAGTAAATTAGTAATGCTATGTGATGTGGTCTGGATTTTTCCCTCCTAGAACACTTTGATCTCCTAAACCAGAACTTTTAAAACTTAGCACTGAGATGCAGCTGTGTTGGGGGTGGAGTGTGACAGCTATTTAAGAGTGTGTAGTAACACTGTATCTGAGTCCACCAGGAAGTTAAAATGCAGCTTGTATTAAGGGACCAATATACCAAACCTGTTCTGTGCCATTCACAGCCATCTTCTGAGCCCAGGAGGCAGTCTGCGAGAGCTTCAGCGTGTGCTGCAGTTTTGCATCTTAGAACCACCACTCTTAGCAAAGCTGATGGAAAAAGCCATCTCTCCAGGGGAAATGGAGCCAAGAAAAGGGGCACTGACCAGCTACAGGCTGAGTAGGGAGAAGGCAGTGTTTCCTGTAAGCTGCAAACCATTTGCATGAGTCACTCATGTGACTGCACAGCAAAGGCATAGGCGGGCTGGGGTAAAAGGAGGAAAAAACTGTCAACTTCAGACCACCTGAAGAATCGATAAGGACCAACAGTGAGACCTTATGCCTTAATACTGTCCTTCCCTCAGCTCTCTGCATATATTTCCATTTCCCCAAAGGACTTTTTTGTGCCTTTCCTTCTGTCACTCAAACCATCCTCAGATGGGAGCTCTCAACAAGAATGCACTCTGGGCCAATCCACAAGTCAGAGTGGGGGCTGGTTTCTTCCCTCTGCATTCATCACACAACTCTTTTCTGTGCCTGTTTAGGCTTGGAAGCAGTCTGTCTCCTCTTACTCATAATTGCTAAGGCATGGAGATTAATCAGCTGTTTCTCCTTGTGGGAAGACAGCTCTGATATAACTCATGCCTTCAAACCCACAGGCTTCGTGCCTCTCAGTTCCTCCTCATATGCTTTATGTAGCCTGTCTGGGTTGTGCTGGTGTATCTCAGCTCTGGATCAAACTTTTCACCTCCAAAGCTGCGCCAGGTGTGGGTCTGTCAGGAAAGAGTCAGTGTGGGGCCACTGGCAGAAACCTGCACATGGACAAGTTTTGCTTTTCTCTAGCTTTGCATACAGGAGCTTCATAATACTGATGTGATGTGATAACCCTGAAGGTGAACCAAACTGGCAGGAATATTGTGCTGACAGCGCAGGATGCCTCTGTCCCATGGGAATGCCTGTGTGATGGAGGCCAGGCAGAGCTGCTGCATCACTTGTGCTGACAGGCACAAGAACCATCCAAGGCTGCCCTGCCCTGCCTGGTGCAACCTGGCAGGAGTGAGACCTGGAATATGTTAGCAAGCTAAGTACTGTCTCTCTGTGGTTTTGGGAAATCCTTCTGTGCTGTTTGATTCCCAGCAGAGGACCAGAGAGTAAGACTGAAGGTTAGGAGCAATGATGGGGAGGAACTCTTCATCAGGGGGTGGAGGGATAGGATGAGAGGGGAATATTTTTAAGCTGAAAGAGGGTATATTTAGACTAGATATTAGGAAGAAATATATTTCTGTGAGGGTGGTGAGGCACTGGCACAGGTTGCCCAGAGAAGCTGTGGATGCCCCATCCCTGGAGGTGTTCAAGGCCAGGCTGGATGAGGCTTTGGGCAACCTGGTCTAGTGGAAGGTGTCCCTGCCTGTGGCACGGGGGTTGAGACTGGATGATCTTTAAGGTCTCTTCCAACTCAAACCACTCTGTGATTCTATGATTCTCCTTGATGCACCTGGGGAGGTGAAGTGGCTGACGAGTCAGACTGTGAACAATGGTTTACTGAACTCAGCTCTGTCTGCTGGGCCTGTATTGCACTCTGTTGGATCCTGAATGTTAGATTGTCTGCAGAAAGGTGCCTAACTGGATTTCCAATTACATTATAAGTGTAGTGGTGCTTCTGGAAAGCAGCATAATACAGACAGAAATCTAATCTTGGCACCTTACATGTGATTAAGTCTTTGCTGGGTTGAGACTGTTAATGGCTGTGGGTCTGTTGGTGGATTTGAAGATTGTTTCACAACTAAAATCAACTCCTTTTCCTACAGAGCACCTAAGGCACTTTTAAGAACTTAATTGGGGTTTTAATTTTCGTTCTTGTGTGCAATTTTTAGAACAGTGCCACAGTCAGACATTTCACAAGTGCTCAAATGGCTAAACAGTGAGGGCTGTGTTTAAATTTTTCACCACAGCACCTCCTGCCCTTCCACCTCAGGGCAGATCAATAAAGCTATCAATAAAGCCAGAAATTTCTGGTGCTTTTTTTTTTTTTTTTTTTTTTTCTGCTCAAGGTTTGTATAAGGTCTTGGTTTAGCTAGACAGATCATAATTACTTAAAAACTCAGTGCCTTCATTCAAAGGCAGCACTTCTGCAAATGATGACTGAAAAGCTTTGCTCTATACAGTTACTCCAGCCTCTGCAGCCATTGTGCTTCTAGCAGCTGAAGAGTCCAAGATGACACTCCTAACGTAACATAACTAGAAAGCAAAGTTTATTTTGAACAACGCTGTAACACTAATTGATCCAGAGCATGGGCCTGTTCAGATTACTGTTTTGGGACCATACTTGTCCTATAGCTGTGGTAGGAGTATCTGTTTGCCTCCTTCATCTTCTCTCAGAGCTCTGCTACAAAGTTGTGCGATCATTTTGAGAGCAGCAGGAGTAACCCAACCGTCTTTCCTCATAGCTTACTTCTTCAGGTCTGGGAATGCATGGGTACCAGCTGCCCTTTGGGGACATTTAAAAGATCTCTTCTGCACTTTCTCAGCTTTATGAGAATCTCTGTCCTCTATTTGTCTGCCTGCTTGCGTCAAATTTATTGGAGCTGAGTATTTCTGAGCTCTCTACAGATCTGTCAAATTTGGTTAAACTTGCATGATGGATTTAAAAGTTACTTGCCAGGAGATGAAGGGATAGACTCTCCTCTTCCCCCCCCCCCACCTCCCCCCCCATGTATGCACACACTGACTGCATAGGAAACGCTAAAAATAACCTAGTTTATGTTGCTGTAATGAATCCATCATTTTAGAAAAAGGCAGGACTGCCTGGAATTTTACTTGGAAGGGTTACAGCAGCTCAAATGTTTGGTTGGAGACACTGAACCAATACCTTGAGAAATCCTCTTTCCAAATAAGCACAATCCAGATAAATAAAAGACATGTATCTGATACTGTGCCAGTGGCACTTGGGGACAGACCTGAGTTAGCATTTAGACCTGCAAGCAAAGAACCATGACACAGAGTTGAGAAGAGAGGATGAAACCTGCTCAAGAAGTGGGCAAATCCTGAGCAATATCCCATTCTGAGACCAGTGCTCCCAGCTTGACTGCTGGTGGTACCCACCTACATTAATGTTAGCATGCCTGTAGGTCACCATATCCCCTGAGGCTGCTGCTCTTTTTTTGTAGCACATACATTTCTGCCTACTTCAAATAAAGGAGATTCTGTCCTTGCTTGTATGGTAAATTCCATGAGTGGTAAAAAGTCATTAGATAAATTATTAGCTGTGAATTATTCTGGCTTTACTGTCTTGCCTGCCTCTCTGGATCACTTAATGCTTGAAAAGTACTAATTTGTATCAACACAAGCATCACCCTGATCTGCATAGTAGCAAAACAACATTGTGCAGGGTTGGGCAGCAAAAATGCATTCCTGTGTGGAATAAAAATTTTTTCTAAGGTCTGCAGATCTTTAGTATTAGCCACACATCAGAATTATGTATCTCGTTGACATGAAGGGTGTGAGACAGAGGGTTGTTTCATGTCAAATCCATAAGAACTGCCCAATATAACAGTTACATATCCAGGCAGTGCATAAAAGGAGATCTTTTTCTTGTGCTTATGGAAAAGGCTCCGTATCGAATTTGCAAATGTGACCCGGTGAAGACTGTCATCACGCTGGGGGACCAGGGGTGCAGACTGCACCTGTATTAATGAGTTTTTCATTACCTTTCTGAGTTTTCCCAAAAGTCAGGTCCCACACAGGGGTAAACTTGATTTCATTCTTAAATGTCATGGGGAAACTTGTGTCAAGAGAGGATGCTGTAGCAAGTACAGCAGCTCATCACACTGGAGAGGTGCTAGACATCTGTGCCAGTACATTCATCTGAATACTGATGTAACTCGGGCTTATTGGCAGGACAGTCTACCTGAGAGAGCTCCTAGGAGACAGCAAGCAGGTGAAACAACCCCAGCCTGAAGGAACTCATCTGAGAGAGGTGTGTACCCCTCAATGGGTTTATTAATGATGGACTCAAATTATTTGGTAATTCTGGGAAACTGAAAGAACTCTGAACTGTGTTTGAAAACCTTAATTAAAATGAAAAGTTTCACATTTAACATTATACCTGTCATTCTTGTGTCCTTTTATTTGATCTATTTCCAAATTTCCAGCATTCTAAATGCTGTTCTGAAGTTTTCAGATGAAGCAGCAGTCAATACCCAATGCCATAGCAACTTTATGAGGCCAGATCAGAGGCCTTAACACAAAATAATAGTGCACAAACCCTATCCTGGGCTGGTGCAGTACAATTGTTAATAAAAGGCAGCTGCTTTCTTTTTTATAAATACAGTTAGAAGTAAAAGGCAATTGCATATGGATGAGACTGAGAGCACAACACCAAAAGGTTTACTTTCGGTTCCAGTTCACATGCTCATTAGCATGCTCATTAGCAAGCTTGAGATGATCTGTCCCTTCGCTCGAGGAGTGAAGGACTTTGCAGGGCAGTGCCTTTACACACCAGCCAAGCATAAACAGGTAACCATGTCTGTGTGCGCTAGCTAAATCTTCAGCTACAAAGCACACGTTGAAGGTTTGAGCTGCAGGGTGGTTGCTACTCAGGAGCTTTTGTCCCTCTCTAGGAATATTGTCTACAGGTGAGGGAAGCATGTTTCTGGACTGCGGTGTACCCATAATTGTATGCCGAAATTCCAGGCTGCTAGACTTCTGATGAAAGCCAGCAAATTGGAATCAGGGCTTTAAGAAAGCCTGAAAATAAGAAAAACACAAGAATTTTAATCTCTTCAAAGAGAGAAATCCAGATCAAAGCCTAGAGGAAAGCTGTTTTACACCTAGAAGAGGAGGCCAAAAACCATCTCTAGTGGCTGGGGTTGGCCTCTCTCTGTCTCTGCTTCTGCCCACTCTATGGCAGAAAATACCGTAATAATGCCCACGGCATGGACCAAAAATCTGCTAACTGCCCTTTTGAAAAAGGATTTTATATTGATGTTACCCCTTCTGTTACATAGCAACACAGAAGAAGACAGGAGAGACACGTTGCAGACAGTATATGAGGAAAAGAAAAAAAATGCTCAGGGAAATCAACAGCTCAGTGGAGAAAATGTTGCTGAGCTTGTCAGAGACCTTTAAAGTATGGTGGGCTTAGTTCAGTTTAGTTCAGTTTAGTTTTTTAAATAACAAAGTTGCACTGAGACAACCAGGACTGGGGCTGATCCTGGGCCACACAAGGGCACAAGCTCCATTCACCAAAGTGTGGGGCTGAACCTGGGAAATTGTAACTCCTGGCTAGGTAGACTTGTGCCGCAACTCTAAGACAGCTGCTCCTCAGACCTCTTCAATGCTGATTCAGCTCCAGCAACCACTGCAAGGCAGAGTTACTAATTAAAGGTGTGGAGAGCATTCTGTAGGGCTGGAAGACATGTCACCAAGGAAACAGTGTGGTTTTATTATATGAATTCATAACTATGTTTGGATTTCCTTACAGTGCCAGAGCACATTAGAATATTAACAAGGAGCCATTCCCTTAAACCAGGGAAAGGGATTAAGCGGGAGGGTAAGTGGTGGTGGGTGGTTGCTGGAACTTGTCTGTGGATACCTGTAAAACAAGCAGGTAAAGAGGATTCCTCTAGCTGAACTGGAAATTCAGGAGCTTTCTAGTTCAGCCAATGCCAGCAATATTTGGGGCTTGGTGCAAAAAGGGTGTTTTTTGAACAGAGATATCCAGAATAATTATTTTATATTCCTGTGAATTCATATTCTTGGGAAGTCTGACATCCCTGGTATTCTGGAACAGCTATTCCACTTTATGTTGCATCTTATTCTGGAACAACTTATCCAGGCAGTCAGAAATCACAGGGTGTCTTGCTGTTGGACTCACTGTGCTAGGATTGCCCTACACACAGCCTCACTCCATCCTTCTGCTCTCTCAGAAACATTTTTTGGGGAATTAGAAACAAAACAGATTTCACACTTCGTTAGATTTTCTACAAGACTTCCTTTATTATAAATAAAGCTGCATGAGAAGATCTATACAAATTCAACAGTGTCCTGCTATAAAAGCAGCGGTTTGAGTACAGCATTGTCAGTCAAGGAAGACCTCAGTTTGGAGAGTTTTGGTGTTATTGCCCATCTTAGCTGCACTGCCAAGATTGATCTTCATACTACAGTTTTGCTTCTGAGCTAAAATATTACACACATATCCCCAATCCTAGTAAAAGACAAGTAATAAATAAAGCTATTTACTATGTAGGATCCTATGAGAACTAACCCCTCTATGAACAGCAGCTAAGCTGTTACAGGTGGGTAAATTCTCATTTCTTCACCACAGAGAAAACATTGCAAAGGCTTTGCATTAAAAATGTCTGGTGAACAAGCACCAAATCATGCTGCTTGAATACTGGATAGTTTTGTATTCCTTGGCTGACATACAGCCAAGGAATCCCATATACCCCCATAAGACCTGTATATAGAGCAACCTAGAGAGAAAGAAGCCATATTCTGTGGTTGCCACATACTAAAGAGTGAACTACCAACAGCCTTGGAAGACATTCAGCTCCTGAATAAGAATAATAACCTTAGACCAAGACATGTCCTAAAGGCAAATGGCTCCTGGGGCTATGTTGTGGATCAGTGGCTGCTATCAAGCCACCACTAATTCCACTGCTTTGACAGAGGCTATAATAAAATATTAAAACCACAAGTTGAGGGTGGAGGGAGTAGTTGGAAACTACCAGGAGGCAGTAGGAGTTCCTCTGTTAAATTCACCTGGTTAACAAATAGCAAGAACAGCACTGAGGAACAAGAAAGGAGTCTGGACAGGCAGTTTAACCTTCCTTAGCATCTCTCATGGAGATACAGGCATTACCAGAGAGATACTGTGTTTGTTACTCACATGTCATATGCTACTTGTCTTTAAAAGAATGTTATTCGCTTTAAACCACAAAACCCCACTTCCCTCCCCTTTCTTCCTCCCCCCCAAAGCTGCTTCCTACGAATGCCCAGACAGACTTCAGTCAAAGCAGAACTAAACATTGGCGGCACTAAAAAGTCATAGGACATTTTTACTGGCTGACAGCTGATAGAGCTTAACAGTCTTATAAACCTTTTTTATGAAATGTGAGTGCGGCCTTTTACTGACAGGGCTAGTGCTTGGTGGGCAAAGATTTAATGCAGGAGAGACAAGGCAGTCCAAGGAATGATGTGCTTCACATCATGGCCTCCTTGTACCACTGCAGAGGTATGATTCAGAGAAATGCTGCGTACCCACAGCTCCTCAGATAGGACACGAACATGTCTCTGGTATATCACAGAATCACAGAATGTTAGAGATCGGAAGGGACCTCGAAAGATCATCTAGTCCAATCCCCCTGCCGGAGCAGGAACACCTAGATCAGATCACACAGGAACGCATCCAGGCGGGCTTTGAATGTCTCCAGAGAAGGAGACTCCACAACCTCTCTGGGCAGCCTGTTCCAGTGCTCTGTCACCCTCACCGTGAAGAAGTTTTTTCTCATATTCAAGTGGAACCTCCTATGTTCCAGCTTGAACCCATTGCCCCTTGTCCTATCAGTGGGTGTCACAGAGAAGAGCCTGGCTCCATCCTCCTGACACTCACCCTTTACATATCTATAAACATTGATTAGGTCACCCCTCAGTCTCCTCTTTTCCAGGCTAAAGAGACCCAGCTATGGCTTACAAAGAAGATCTCTGCTCTGAGGCTTACTGGAGCACAGTTTATAATCACAGAGCACTTCTCCTCCCAGACAGGTATAAGTGGGTTCCCTCACAGTCTAAATGCACAGAACAGGACTCTTAAAAAGTGCTCAGGGCAAAACGAGCATACTACATGTAGGAAAATTAAGCCAAGCAATTTGTTTTCAGGGGAATCAAATCCATTAATTCCTTGGTTCAGCTCCAGCTTGGGTTCAACTAAACCCCATGGGAACACTTCAGGGTTAGTTTGGGCTTAAGAAAGAACAGGCTCACAAATACAGAAAATTAAGAACAAAAGATCCAACCCACTTATCAGTTTAGGTTCCCTTTGAGTCTGAGCAGCAGTGCTGGGAGCTGTGTGAAGATGAGTTTAGGACGTTTACAAGAGCATAGGACTGGCATTACACAGCTTTGTTCTGACATTTTACAGGGGAGTTACCTTATTCTGTTCAACAGCCTTCTCCTCCTCCCCCTGCTCAACCTTATAAGTTATTTTTCAACCCTGAACGTCATTTCCTGAGAGACCTGGGTCAGAAATTTGTTTCTGTTCTTTGGACAGTCTAAATTTAGACTCCTGACAGGAAATGGCAGAGAAATTTTTATTTCTCTCTGGCTGGGCCGGGAACACATTTAGAAGCAACTCTGACCACAGCTGATTCAGCACGACCTGCCTGCCAGCAGCCCACGCGAAGCTGGATCTGCTACAGACACCGTGCAGTAAACCTAGGCAGGTAAAAATGGCAAATTGCTTGGGTTTGCAAACCACTTACACAGCTTCCAGTGTAGCCTCCAGGCTCCAGTATTCACTCATTCAGTATTCACCTTCCCTGTACCTGTGCTTGCCACTACCCACTTGTCATGTCCCCTGAGATTGCTCCTGCCCTCTTTCCTGCTGGGGAAGGCTTGCTTGGTTGTACTAATGAAAGCCAGAGGCTTACAGCCCTTGTTAGCACTAGCAATTAGTCCTGCCCTGTTGCTCTGACAGCCCTGGCAGTCTCCCAGACACTCACCACCAAGGGTGCTG
The DNA here is from genome assembly GCF_000699245.1 of Pterocles gutturalis. Taxonomy (NCBI): domain Eukaryota; kingdom Metazoa; phylum Chordata; class Aves; order Pterocliformes; family Pteroclidae; genus Pterocles; species Pterocles gutturalis. Next base: position 22,900 of record NW_010107994.1, on the reverse strand, counting down.
AAGCAAGCACTGAAGATTTGAGACTCTTTCCGACTGGCATTGCCCACCAGTGTCTTTTCTCCCATTTTGCTTCTTACCCCTTAATTTCTGCTCTGAAGTATTACTTACCCACCCTATAGCTGTGATGATAAAAGCCAAGGGGAGCAGAGTTCCCTGTCATCACCTGTGCTTTCTTATAAGCAAGGTGTGGAAAAGAGAGTTACAGCTTTCTCTGCCTTCGTGCATGAAATGTCCCTCACTGGTGGAGGGACTGTCAAGAGCAGACATCAAGGAGGTGGTGAAATGATTTTTACCAGGAAAAGGGAGGAGAGGACATGTCTATGGAAAATTTGCTTATCAACAAGCTAGATAATAAGCCTCATGCTGTATGCTGTCCCTTGTAGTGATACAGGACTAAATCTTCTCTTTGATGCATGTGATAGAGACGATTGATAAAAAGGGACCTGGGGAGTCATGGTAATATCATCCCTGATGGAACTCACCACCCAGAACAAATATGCTCTTGTAAACAAGATTCAGAGAAGCCCTAGTGTAAAACACCACAGGAAATCCTCGTGTAGGAAAGGCCCCTCAGCACGGGAGGACAGGACTCCGGGACCAGCACAAAGCAGATCTGCACTGAGGCTCTAGCTTGGATCCTGGACGAAGCACGTAAAGGATGGTGAGGTGCTACTGAGGCCTCCCCTCCAGCAAAGCCACCTTGCTGGGGCTGGGCAGCCTGCCGGCACAGAGCTGACATGCTGCGTCCTGAGGGAGTTCAGGCACCTCCTTTTCTGCATTGGGTTTTTTAGCACATGCCTTGAGATTCTCCCCTGGCTTGAAAGCGTGCAGAAGCTGTCATTGCCCCATCGCACTCCCAGTTCAGCAAATTAGTCTGCTAGCAGCAGCTCATCACAGCAGCAGTCTTTAAAAGGACTGAGGAGACCCTACAGGGAGGCAAACAGGTAGCTTTGGCCTGGGTCTCTGGGAGTGGAAGGGATGTGACACAGACCACAAGGCAGCTGCAGAGACAGTACTGCCAAGCTCTGCTACATTTGCACATCTTTCATCCCCTTCTCCTAACTCAGAGCCATTCTGCTGGCCTTGGCCTCTTTAAAACCATGCTGGGAGAGTCGCACTCTCATTTGGAGGCTGATTGTTGCCTCCTACTACCAGACTGCTGAGATTGGCTTCATTACAGGATAATTTTGGAGAACTGCTTATTTTATGAAAGCAAAACCAGTAGCAGTCCTTTCTCTCTTGGCTGTTCTCAGCCTTGCTGCCCCGAGGTAAGGAAAACAAATAAACCAAAATGCCAGAACCCAGTAATGGTGTCTTTTATCCAAGGTAAAAAAGGTTCCTGTCCCTTTATCCATGGAAAATGGCTAGGGATATAACCCACTAGCCATGTTACCATGAAGAAAATGGAAGACTCAAATTAAATGGCCTGAAGACACAGACCCTGCTGTCTGCTCTGCTTCATCTTCCCCAGGGAGAAGAAATGTGCAGGGTGCAGGGGTGTTTTTGAAGGACAGGACAAGCCACTTAAATTACTGCTCAAGTCCTATTGAGAAGGCTTGTTTTTTATAACTACACCTCCCTTTTGATTAAAGGGCTGTGGTTGATTTAAGGACCTCCATCCAGTCCAAATCTTGTGCATGACCCTCCTCCCCACCTCAGCCCTGAGTCTTATGTTGCACTTCATCTGGTTGCAGAGCTCCTGCTGCCTGCAAGCAGACACGCTCCTGCGATCCCAAGATTCTGTCTCTGATTCCTCCACCCTTTTCTTATCTCCTCCTTCCAAAGGAAATGAGCAGAAACTTTAATAACACATCTTCCAGTTTCTCCTTCTCCCTCCATCCCCCTCTCCCATACTGCAGAAACCATGGCCCAGGACCAGTTCAGCTGCAGACAAGATGCTGTACTGGCAAAGTCAATTGTCTTCAGGTGACTTTAGAAAGCTGCCCTCTGGACTTGTGCTTAGAGGAATAAGTGTTTCCCTGCTGGTTTTGGTTAAAAGGATTCCTTATGGATCCCATTGGTGTGCGCAAGGGGAATGTGCACCGTGTACTCATTTATCAACGCAGACATGTTCCTGAGCATCTCATGGAATGTGTCCACTGTCTTCTTGTAAACATCCCTGTGTAGCACAAAGGGACGGAAAAGATTGAGGGGCTCAGCCCTCTGGAATATGATGGGGAAGCCCAGCTCTGCTGGTACCTTCCCATTGCCAATAAAGAAGTGGTAGAGCTTCTTCTCATGCAAACATTTCTCCAGGAATTTCAGCATGTCCTGTAGACGGGCCTCCAAATTCTCTGGCATCCAATCCTGACTGGGACGTGCCTGCAGGAGATGCAGCATCACTGTCTTCAAGTGGTAGTTGGTGAGCCCGCTTGGACCTGTGAGGCTGCACTGCTTCGCATGGAGGAAGGAGAGTATCTGAAGGCAGCTGACATGGCAACTGTTGGCAGGCAGCGTTTTGGAGACCAGCTGGATGAACCTCCTCTCATACACTGCGAAGGTGAGAAACCAGTGAGTGCTGGAGGGGAGGTCTGCTGCCAGGCCACTCCGAGGGAAATGAGAGATGAAGTAAACGTCAGAGTTTTCGTACTGCACCACAGGGGTGAGGTTGAAGGCAATTGATTTCCCTGACTTAAATTTTATCTTCAGGGCTCCTGGTGAGTCCAGGAGGCTGAAGGAAAGGTCAAATTCATACTTGTGAGAGATTCTGTTCCAGGCCTTGGTGACCGCGATTTGGAACCACTTCATGACTTGGTCGGCATCCAGATATTGAGTATTTTTGAAGCACAGGAGGTCTTCCATCTCACTGCTGGGCCTGGTGGTATTGGCTTGGCTATGGAGGAGGCACAGCATATCTTCCCCTAGTTTAGTCTTGTCACAGATACATCCTGTCACATCCTCATTTGCCCTGCATACCTTGATAGTGCCATAACCTTGTTCATCTGGGGGAAAAGAGTCACCAGAGCACCAGGTCTGGGACCGGAAACAGTACGGCTCTGGAGGGGCAAAAGGCACTATGAGATCACAGACAAAAGGCTTACGCACTCTCCAATTCTCATACATGCTCCCCACACCCATGCAGTCCTCCACTTCCATGTCAGCATCCCGGTTACAAACACTCCTCAAGGCCTCCAGCAGGTCATCTGCAAAACCTTCCACCATCTCTCGCATCCTGGCCATGTCTCCAGTGGTACCCAGGATGCGCTTCTTGTAGAAGCTGGACAAGACAGCCTTGTCAGGGAAGGCCACTCCTTTAAATACCTTCCCGAGGACTGCCATGTCATCCTCTTCTCCTTCTATGTCCTGACAATTCCCTTCCCGGAAATCCTGCCTCCTTTTTTGAAAACGACCATGGAAAGGGCACTCCACATATCCCATCGGATCTTTTCCTCTTTGCTTTCCTCCACTACTTCTGCAGCCTTTTCCAGAGCCTTCTGTCTGGCTTCCTGGTCTGCAACTTCCTGCTCCAAGCGCAACTGCTCCATCAGCAGGATCTCCTCGCGCTCCTTCATTTTCTGGATGATTTCTTCCGTGTTCTCAGGGACAGCGCCATTCTCTCTAGGGTAGAGGTGTGGGTGGTTGACAATAGCTGTTATCACCACTAGGCACACCCGGAAGATTCCCACAGGCATGGCAGTTCCTTCCCTGGAAGAGAAAGAAAGGCAAGATGACCCACAATTTGGAGTATATTCCCTCAAGAAGAAAAATGAAAGGAACTCCCCACTTGAATAAAAGCTTTGGCATCTTTTCTAGCCCTGAAAAAACTGCTTGAGTCTAGAAGCTCCTAAGCGCATGCAAGTTATCAACAACCAATCTTCTCAAAGTGACTATATCAGCAGATAGTGAGGATGAAAGTGTCCTCTTATCAAATTAACTGTGAAGAACAGAACTGTGAAGGTGCTTGCTGCTGTCAATCCACTGTGACACTGCTGGGGCAGTGTGGGAGGGCATGTCCTTCCTCCCTCCTCTAAAGTTCTCAGGACAGAAAGGGAGAGAAGCAGGCAGGATCTCCCCAGGCATAAAAAAGCAGGAGTGGAGATGAGCACTGCTCTCCCTCAACATAAGGCAAATGTGGCAGAGGTGGCAATGGCACAGGCAGGACTGTCCTGGCCACCTGGACCCACACAGACATCTTAGATCAGGCCAATCTTCACTGCCAGTGCTGGTTATGTGCACCTGGGTGAGAACAAGCCTGCACAGTGTTTTGCTTCTAAGCAGGCGCTACAGGCAGAGCTCCTCCTGCCTTTGAGCACCATCAGGATCAGGCTGTGGCAAAACCTCCTGGCCCCCAGGATGCCTCATGACTGTGGTCCCCCGAAAAAGGGCAGAGACAGAAAGACTAGTAGACTGGAAAGGATTTCCTTTAACCCAGTGGTTTTAAAAGCATTGGGTTGTTTATTTTTGGTGCTTCATTAACAATCTGTGGAAGACACTAGTAAACACCCCAGCTTTGATCTAATCTCTCTTCCCCGAGCACCCCCTAAGCAGCTGTGCCTGCAGCCAGCTCACTCCTATTTGAAGTGGCCTCAGCATGGATGTGAAGACACACCCTAGGTCTTGGTGTCACTGCGCCTGCCGCAGGCAGCTGTGTGCCCGCAACAGTCCCACAGGTCACCCCTCACACAGGGCCTTGGCATGACCGAGACTACTGCTATGTTTTGGAGCTGCGTCGTGTGTTTTCTGGCTCTGCTGCTTGGACATCACACTTAATAAACCTTTCCATGCTGTGAGTCTCAAGATGAAATAATTCCCAGTTTTCTGGGACATGGTCCTATTGCTGGGGCACCCGCCTGGCCCTGATGAGGCCTCCCAGAGGTCTGGGCCAGAGGGTGCTCAGGCTGAGGCTGGGCTGTTTCCTCCCAGCTGGCATTTCTGTTTCTGAAGGGCTAGCGCTGCTAACAAGATCCCAAACACCTGCTCAGGGCAGGAGCAGCTGAGGTTGTCACCCACTGCTGAGATGTGGCAAGCACACCAGTCCCTCTTTCTAGCAACATCACCCCCCAGTCCTAGCACAAGTTGATCAGAAGGAGAAGATGGACAAGCAGGGGTATTTCTTCTTCCAGCTGGGACATTTTAATGCAGTGCCTTTAATGCCTCAAAAGTTGGTTTCAGAGAAAAGGGTTTCTGTTACAGAAATAAGGTCTATCCACAAAATACCTAATCAATCAAACCAGAAAGAGTAATCTAATTTCTAACAAACCAATTCATCCTGCTGCAGGACTAAGGCTGTTTCACAGAGAGCCAAGAGATGGTGAGGCACCATGTGTGCACCAGGAGCTGAGTGCTGTAATTTTCTTCCCCTGCAATAGCTCCTTCCTGGCCTGAACCCAGAGTGTTTTGGTACCACAGCAACCCTGCTGTCCCAGCATCTGGGCAAGAAGGAGAACATCTCTGGCAATCTCATTTATGCCTCCACAGGGCATGCAATAAAGATAGATCCATCCCAGTGGGCCCTGTTATCACTGCTCCATGGCAAACGACTCGCTTTTGATGGCAGGAACCTAGATTTCCTCAGTGTGAGCACTTGCTGTACATGGGAACTGTATCCTTCAGCATGCAATTATCTTTGCTTACAAGAGGGCTGGGACTGGAATAACAAGGGAAAGGAACAGGATTGAGCTGCATTGTCCAAGAAGCAAGAAAATTCACACGGTGCTCAAGATAACGCTAAGTGTCCCTCCCTGTGTAACATTTACTAACCACCCTTCTTTTAGATCCCGTGTACATGCACAGATGCATGCCCTTATGCAGACATTGCTTTGGAGATGGTTTGCTGGCTTTTCTTGTCCTTTTTACATTAACTCTTTAATTCATCAGGGAGTTAATTAAGGCTGAATTAATGCCCAAAGCTGGGTGCTTCAGTTATTCTGTGAGTTCCACGCCAGGCCACAATTTAAAAATAAACTGGGGTCATCCTGCATTGCAAAGGGCTTTATCAGTTTGCTGGGGCAAGGCAGGAAGTGCTGGCGAGTTCCTTTCCTTAGTGCTATGCTCTTGCAGACCACGTGTGCTTTCCAAGCTTAAAAATAATATGGCCAAGGGCCAGGTGCCTCCTCTTGCAGTCCTGACCAGGATGACATTGCTGCTCTGCCCTGCTAGACCTCTGGCCCTGTGGATGAGATGTTTTACCCTTACCAGATTACTTTTTAGATGTACAAGGTTGAAAAAAATCAGCCTTGTTAGGATCTTGTCGTACCCTTCAAGACTCTGCCAGGCCTTGCTGCCCATGGGCACGCTGCTTCCAGAGGTTACTTGCCCCAAAGCTTTGCTAGCAGAAGGGGTTAGGCCACACATCCCCAAGTCCATCACTGTCCTGCTTTGCTGAATTCATTCTGAGTCACACTGACAGTCTAGGCTACCCTAGCTGATTTTGTAGGAGTAGGTTAGGAAGCATACACACAAACTTTTCTCCCAGCAAGCTCTACAGGCATTAACCTCTGGAAGAGAGTCAGGCTGAAAACTGGACATTACATTTTCAGGTCATGTGAATTTGCAAGAGACATCTCTTGGTCAGGCTGAAAACAGACGAAGTTTTCCTGGTCAAAACTGCCCTTTTGCTGCTGTAGCTATTCATACCAGAAAATGAAGCCAAACATCAACACCAGATAAGGCTTAAGGCTAACCATGCTCAGTGACCAATATTAGTGGAGCCTGGCCTTGACAGCAGCAAGGGTGGTTCCGGCAGAGCGTTCCCACATCTCTTCAGACACAGCTTTCCTGGCTAATATGGAAAAGCTAAATCATACAGGTGAAACCAGTAGCACTGCCTGCTAGAACAGTCCAGCCTTGCCCATAACAAGGCCACTCTTTTCCCTTGCTTTTAACTTCAGCCCAAGCAATTTAAGTCTGATAAAAATATTTATGCCCGCTCTGGTTGAGACAGCTTTTGTGTGGGGAAGAGGGAGAGAGTCCAAATGTTTCCAAGCCTGAGAATAAGAAAGAGAACATCATTGTTTCATCTATGCATCCAATTTAGCAACACTTCAAGCATGAGGGAAAAAAAAAAAGTATTAAAGGGTTTTTAAACAGCAAGTTCACAAAGTGATTGTCGTGGTTTATAAAACCACGGGGACAGTTTTTTGCTAAACACCTGGTGGGCTGAGGCAGGGACAGGGAGGGTTTCACTCACTACTTAGGGACATGGGCAAGAAACCGACACGACTCGTGAAGAACAAGGAAACAACTGAATTTATTAACTATTTACAGCAAGAAGCAAGATATTGAAAGAGAGAAACCACATCTTTAAAAGGCACTTCTCCCCCACTCCTCCCTTCTTCCCAAAGCCCAAAGGTTTTGTTCTGTTATTCTGTTATTTGCAGAAGTGCTGATTGGCTCAGCCCTGGCCTGGGGTGGGTCCAGTCTGAAGATGGGACACTTACTTCAAGCAGTTTCTTACAAAAAGGCTAAGTGATGGTGCCTTTCCCCCACCTCCCCCCCCTCAGTTACCAAACGTTGTGGGGGGGGGAGAGGGGGGACATTCCCAGGGTGAGCGAGCAGAGACCCCATCTCTTGTGCTCCCACAGGCACAAGGCAGGGAAAGGCACAGCAAGGCTGAGGAAAGCTGCTCAGGGAAGCAAAGAGGGCTGGGAGCGAGCAGGTATATGGAGCCCCAGCGTCTCCATGCAAAGCTCCATCTCTGCTCACTGCCCAGCTTGCTTGTTTAAACCTGCCTCTGGCACCAGAACTAGCTTCCTTCTGGGCTTTTCATTCATTGCATTCAATGCTTTGGTGACTGGCTGCTTTACCGAATCTAAGGTTAACAATCACTCTGAACAACCCTGGGAAGTGAGGGGGCAGGTACCATCCCACTCTGGCTAGGGAGCAAGAGCTCAGAGAGATAAACGCAGCTGATGGCTCTGCTGCACAATTAGAACCAATGATCATCCTGCAGCACTTGGTATGTTCAAAGGCTTCATCAAGAGCACCTGCAGCCCTCCACCCTCAGCTCCTAGGCAAGTTAGGTCTCATCCTTTCAAGCCTGAAGCAGCTTTCCAATCAGCTCCACAGCAGGTCCTTGATGATGTGGTGAGCCCCAAGAGAGGAATGGGAAAGTTGACCCTGTGATCATGCGATTCAGGTTGGTGCCATGATGCTGCATGCAGAAGGAGGCCAGGTCTCACACCAGCTGATCTGAAAGCCCTTCACTGAACGACTTGGTAATATTTGGTTCACCCTCTTGCCTGGGGCATGGTTACAGGTAGCATGTTGCAAGGAAAGGGAAGCAGCACATGAAGCTCAAAGGAGCATAAAACCTTAGGAAAGCAGTTTGCCTAAGGTCAAGTGATGGCTGGAGAGCATCCTCTGCATAGGGCCTTTGAGAGCTGGCTGAAATCCTCTTGCACTCATAGAATCATAGAATCATTAAAGTTGGAAAAGACCTCAAGCATCATCAAGTCCAACTGTCAAGCCAACACCACCTAACCCACTAAACCATGTCCCGAAGCACTAAATCTATACGTTTCTTGAACACCTCCAGGGATGGTAACAAAAAGCAAGGGGTAAGTATGCCCAAAGAGGTTTGCCCCAAAACTGCCACTGGAAAAGCCTCTTCTCCTTTGCCACATGTGGGCAGCACCAGCCAAACCAAAGGCTGGAGAGAAAATGGGCTGGAGCTCTGAAAATGGTCCCTTGTGTGAGACCTGACCTGCCAGCCATGCTTAACCCCTTGGCATTGGAGCAAAGGCAGAGTTGCAGCTCCTCATCAGCACAAATGCAGCCCCCTAAGACAAAACACTGGTGCTGAGCTCTGCAAACCAGCACTTGCTGTGCCTGCATCTCTGCAGTAACTTCTGCTGCATTACCTTTGCTACTTGGGTCCCTGCACACATGGCCTTGACGGAAAATGATCTGTAGAGACTATTGCAAGATTACACAAAAATAGCCATGGTACTGTTTCCTGACTGTATGCAGCCCTGAAGATGAGTAATGCTTGCAGGGAACACTAGAGCAAGCAGATTTGCTTAGTGGTGTTTTACGTGGCATGGGGGCTGAGCTCAGCTTTGCCTTCAGTTTATGCCTTGAATCTCTCCTCCTCACCTGGGAGCATCACAGAGCTGGTCTGGTGTTTGTGCGGGCCGACTTCAGACAGCCACTGCCCTACAGCAGCAAGCACTCTCCCTCTTCTCACATAAACAGCAAAATCCTTTGTAGAGATGAGACACTCAAAGCCGTAACAACATCCTGTCCTTTCCAGCTAAAATGTGCTTGCCTTCTGATGTCCCCAAGCTTTCCTCACACCCTTTTCCACAGCAGCTGGAGACCCTTTTGCCTCCTGCTCAGCCTGGAAAAGGAAAAGAGATTTAAACAGCAGCTTGCAACTTGGCTCTGTAAGCTACTGGTGAAGCTCGTGTGCTCTGAGCCCAGATAACGCTCCATCTTCTCTGAAGATGTGAGAGAATATTTCCATTTCATTAATGGTCCCTTTCTTTCCTCAGGAGTTTCTGATACAGCTATATTTTTTTCCACCTTTTTATTCCCTTAAATTTTGAATCCTGGGAAGCAAAACATGCTCTGGCTGGTGTTCAGCAATAAACCAGATAGGAGTGAGCTGAAGCTTTGTTTCATAAATTAGAAAACACCAAGTCAAGCCACTGAATGCGGTTCAGTAATGCACTGGAATACACCAAGACGTCATTTACGACATACTCGATTGCCTCCTGCAATTTGGCGGACACAAAAGGCTGTGAATAGGTGGCCGCCACATTGTGTTTCGCTTTGGTAGGCTGCAAAAAAAGAGGCAATTTGAAGAGACAATAGTTACTACAGCTGGCTGGGAGCTTTTTTCATTGAAAGCTGCCAGGTTTTTGAAACCAGAGCTTTCACAGGAACAAATACAATTTCCAAGACTCTTTTTGGGAAGGTCTTTGAGGTGTGGAAAGGACTCTGCTGCCTGGTTTGACTGAAGGGATTAATAGCCCAGAACAGCCACGAACCTACACCTGGGACTTTCTTATGGTGAAAATGTGAATCTCAGGCCCAGGGGTTTCAGGCCCAGACCAGCCATACTCCCCCTTCATTGAGTTTCTGGGAGCCCCATGATTCCTCCCCTTTCTGTAACAGAAAACAAATTGCCTTTTGGCCTTTGAGTGTATAATCTGAAAATGCTTCTATAATCTGAAAATGCTTCTGCTGCATTTATGAAGACCTAGTTAAGACAAAAAGTTTGCTGCAATCCCTTTGTAATGCACTATGTCCTTCTCCAACTTGCAAATACCATTGCCACCTCTGCAAGGTATGCCTGGCTGCAGAGGAAATAAATGAAGTTTCCTCTTACTGGGGACTACAAGCTCTGAATTGTAAGAAACATGCACAATGAAAGAGAAATGGGAATTGCAGAGATGCATGTCAGTATTATTATTCCTGCCAAAAACTTGGAAAGATGCACTTTAGTCAGCCTCACATCATGCTGCTGTTTTTCCCCCATCTCCCCATCAATGTTTACAGAGCAGTTGAAAGGCCTGTGCTGGCTCAGCACAGATGGTAAGGGTGGTTTTCCTTCCAGCTGCTACATGTAAAGCCTCAGGAATAGACACATGCTGGGTGGATGTTCATGGAAAAAGACAAAGGTGCCACTGGCGAGAGCAATACCATGGTGAAGATATCGGACTGGTCCCTGCCATTAGTTGCTGGGAACTTGTCATTCAAATTTTGCATATTTTGCACTGAGAGGAATCAGAAAATTTTCAGGTTTTAATTTTATTTGCACAAATTTAAAAAACAAAGCTCATGTCTATGCCCCTATAGTCTGATCACTTACTTGGGATGACAGAAACATCTGTTGAAGGCTCTCCTCCAAATTCAGGAGGGAGTAACAGTAATCTAAGCTTTGGTCTCCTTTCTGGCCCCCGAGGCTGGTGTCCTCATCACTTGGCTGCTTTCAGGTCAATGGTCTGCTCTCCAGGTTTGACCTGGGCTTTCACAGGACTTGAGGAATTGGGT
>NW_010107994.1:0-11931 GCF_000699245.1 Pterocles gutturalis | reverse complement strand
CAAACCTGTTTGTTCTTGAGACCATTTTTATTGAGGAAGCATTTTCTGGGGTGGGCAGGGGAGGAGTCGTGTTTGGTGATGACTCTCAGACCAGAAGCAAGTGAGGTTTCCTCCCAGGTCAGCACCATGTTTGTTGGGGCCTGCCAGTTATCCAGCACCCCTGTGCAATGGACACTGCCAGCTAAGCCAGCTCCTAGGAGACATCATGCCGAGGCACTGCATCTCAGAACAAGCGTTTCCATGTTCATCTGAGTCAGAAAGGTGGGGCTGCAGCATCAGGTGGGGCTGGCGAGGCATCGGACCCTCAGGGGAGCTGGAAGGACCTTATAGCCATGATGAACAGAGCCCACGGACTGAAACACACCCCAGGGTGACTAAGGGTTTATTGTACCACTCTATGCTTCCCACCCCACTGCGTACGCATTACCACAATGTGACCCTGCCTCGCTTTCACCTGGCAGAGGCAGCAAGAGCCCAGAGGCTCAGGTGAGGATCCTCAGCTGCTTTCTACCCTCCAGGATCAAGATCCCACTGCTGCAGTAAGAACAAATCCCCAGACCCGTACAGAGCCATGAAGACCCCCCGCTTCCTGCTCCAGCATCAGCTTTGACAGCACCCAGCACAGCCCACCCAGAGCCTACGCAGCACATGGCAGCCAGGAGAGGCTCCTGCTCTCCCATCTCTTGAGCACAGAGTCAGCTGCAGCACACACAGCTCAAACAGAAACATTAGGAGCCACAAAAACACAGTACAGAGTCTAAGTGGCACCAACTTGTGCTGTTCTTTCACCCCCTATGAATTCAGCTTGCGTGCAGGATGTTGGCGTGATGAGCTGCTACTGACTGGGACAGAACAGTGCCAGCCACAGCAGCTATAACTCTTGCTCTGACTTGTCTTCTTGGCCATTAAATTAGCACTACAGACAAAGTACCAAATTCCAGTTGCCAGCACAGCTGCAGCTGTTTCAGCATGAACTGTTGGGATCAGGCTCTGTCTTTTGCTCTCTACCAAAACCACCAGTGGAAAGGACTGAATGCAACAACATATGAGGTGTAGAGGTCTGGATGTTAAGACTAGTACCACAACCTTGTTTAAAACCAGAACAAGCCAGCTGGCCTCCTCAGGACCACACAAGACAGGTATGGCAGAGCAACTGCCTTCCATACATGCTGGGAAGCTCCACCCCAGATTAGCTGCTTGGCCACAGGACAGCAGTTGGATAAGGTCACTTGCCTGATAACTGTTGTTTTGCCATTTGATTTAGAACATGTCAGCCTTTCGTAATATCCGTGGACATCCTGTTCCAGACCCGCTGCAGTGCCAATGGGGTCAGTCGCGCAGCCTGAGTCGGACATCCTGCCCAACAGGTCTGCTGCGGACTTTCGGAAGCAATATTTTCCTCCCGGGGTCACCAGATCAGGTATTTCCAAGGAAATGCTGATGCTCATCCTGTGTACATGACTGGGTAGCCCTCCCTTCCCACAGACAGGCGGATTCAGGGTGGATAAGCATGAGAGAAGCATTTGCATTGTTCTGGAGGCAGACGCTACTGTGCAGCCCCAGGTCCAAGCCAGGAGTGATTTTTGCCAGCACCTCTCCAAGCAGAAGAGTGCTTGACATGCTCTGGGAAGGACAGGGAGTCTCTCTCATGTCTTCCAGCCTTCAGCTACCTTTACCATCAGGAAGCTTTTTCTCATGCCTCATTAACTCTCCCTTGCTGTAATTTGACCCCCCAACTTTCCAGTGACCACTGTGGGTAAAAGTAGGACAGATTGTTTTTCTTCTTGCAGTAGTCCTCAAGATGTTCAGAGGTCCTCTCCTCCTGCCTCAGCTTTCTCTGCACACATGCATTTGTGAGATGTTGCCATAAAATCCCATGGCCACCCTTCCCACAAAACCTAGACAGTACAAAGTTTTATTTCTGGTTCAAAAAAAATAAATTTGCCTTCTAGGGCTCTTTTCCAAAACCCAAAGACATGTGGCACCTGTTAGATTTTCAGTTTCATCAGCAAGTGGGGGTATTTATCTGGGTATTTCTAAGTCACTATTTCTCAGTGCATACAGGTATTGCACCACTGATGACAACATGATTCTGGGCCCCCCTTCCTGCCTCACAAGCTGGCAGCCACTGTCAAGGACAGCTGTAATAATTGCTAAATAAACACAGAACCACGTCATGCCCCCAGAGCACTCACTGTTTACTCACTGTAAGGCTGGACCCAAGAGGGGGTACCCATGGAGACTAGGTGAGAAAGCTAACAGTGTGAGGAGTGCATTACTCAGCATCCTGCCCATCACCCCAATGTGTTTTTTTGCTTTTTGACTGTGTAAGCCAGTTCAGCTCTTGCCAGCAAGCAGCATACGGGCAGTCTGTGCAGTGCCTTGGGTTTACAAACTGGAGCACAGTGCTGGCTGCAAGGGAGGCAGCAGGGGAAAGGTAGGAAGTGTGCATGTGGCTCCCACCCACGTACTGAGCTGTTGTGGTAGGATCCCAGCCAGGAACAGCTTGGCTTTTTTAAGCCAAATAAAATTTTGTCTGTTAATTGTGAGGAAAACAATTGGAGTAGCTCAAACTTTTGTGGCTTTTTTGTTTTTTTTTAGGAGGAGAAAAGATACACACCAAGAGGGGAAAAAAAAAAAAAAAAAGTTGGCTTACCAGCCTCACCAGCCCCCTCAAACCCAAAGTGATGGGAGCCCGGGCAATACCTGGTCATTCCCTTGCACAATCTTTCATCAGCACAGATGGACACAAACCCCCTGCTGCTTTACCAGAAGCCTGACAGTGTCAGCCACAATGTATGGAGCAATGTCACTGCACAGATGCTCTCAGGCCTCCACCTGGTGCTCACGCGGGGACCCACTCCGGCTGTCACGCTCTCAGTGACATGACCTCCCCTTGCACGAGCAGGCAGCCGCAGCTCACTGATCCAATCTGGCAGGCACCTCAGGGAAAGGTGGAGAGAATCTATATCTGCCCTCCTTTCCCCCACTTAATTCTCAACAGGGTGGAGACAATCACACCAGTGTTGCTAAATCAGGCAGTGGTTACTCTGGCCCTCCTTGCCCTAAGGTAAGCATATGCCCGATATCGCTCCACATCCAACTTAACTGTATATTCTACATCCATTGAAATTAATGCTTCCATATTAAAAGGGCTGGTGGAAACAGTATTAGAAAGTTGATTTCCCAGCAGTGATACACCACTCCAGCACACCTAAGAAGAGCACATGTGGATATTGGCACAGCTCAGACATGACTCGCAGAATGATTACGTTTTATATGAAGCCCCATTTCAGTCATGTAACAATGAGCACATATATATTACAGACAGTAGAAAGCGCAGTAGTTCCCAGACACTTCCACACCAAGACACTGAACAAAAACACAGCAAAAATAAAACATCATTGCAGTCTGGGAATTTGGTTGATCTGAGATCTCTTGAATCACAGTCTTGACTCAGTGACAAAGTCACAATCCTATGTCAGGAGACCTGCAGGCCCAAGTATCTGCTTAAACAGGCCTCAAAAACTCTGGATGGGATTGGACATTTGTGTGATATTAAACTATTGTTTTGCTAACTGGTTACAGCTGTTTGTATTCAAACAGTTGGGGAGAAACAGTATTTAAAAGCTGGCTATTGTAGCCAAAACACCACCACAGAAATGAAAAGCAATGCTTTATTCCATTGCCTGAAATCCCAGCTTTTTTATAAAACACAATATAGTTCCTTAAATAAAGTAAAAAAAAAAAAAAAAGGCAGACTGTGAAAGCCCTTGCAGGGATGGGTAGAGGGTGTGGAAGGAGGAGAGAACAAGAGCACTTTTACTGCAATGCCCCATTTCCTTTACTCTCACTAGGATGACTCCCTGATGTAAGAAGAGGCACTCTGCATTGCATGCCAGTGTCTGCAGGAAGAATCAGGCCCTCTTATTTCATTACCTGGTGGCTCTAGAAAAGAACAGGAGAAACAACACAAATGCTTTGGGAAGCAGTAAGCTCAGTCTTGGCTCGCTAGTCATAAACCTAAAAACTGCCAAGAGACACGCACGAACACAAATATGTTGGCTGCAGAGCTGGCTAACCCTGCTTTTCAAAATGAGTTTGAGTAAATAAAAAATCATAAGAAAAAAGAAAAGCCATACAAGAAAACAAACTGCCTCACTTCCATATAATATTTCCATGAAGCTCATCCATTCAGCAATCACGGCCACCAACTCAGAGCCATTTTCACCCAGGGGAATAATTCAGAGACCAGCCTATTGCCACATGCACCCATATTTAATAATTTTCATGTGCTCTTTGCTCGCTCCCCTTTGCTTACCAACAAAAGAAAACATAGTTAAGCTCTTTCTTTCCCTGAAGAGTTTGTAAACAGAATGCTGGGAAGAAAACTCTGAAAAGACTCCATGGGATAAGACCAATGTAATATGCACTGCTGTAGCAGAAGTACCAAACACACATGTCAAGGCTGTGGAGCCACGTGGTTTTCATTTGAGATGTGTGGGGTGAACACATACACTTGCTGCCTTTACAGCATAAGCACAACAGAGGAAGGCTTTGTTTCAAAGCTGAGGGACAGCCTCCCTGCACACTTAAAGGCGAAGTTACAACGTAATGGGAACTGTGAGTCATAGCTGTGGGGCCCCTGCTCATAGGCACAAAAATCCCCTCTGCTGCAGCAGGCAAGGAGCTCAGCTTAGCAAAGAGTAAAGACGGATTCCAGCTCCTCATGGGAGAATGAAAGTGTCCAGGACTAGCAGCAAATACAAGGCCGAGCTGAGAGCATGTGTTGTGGATGACTTACAACACAAACACGTCCTCTTCAGACAGCATTTCTTCCTGTAACTCCTTCAGAGTTTCAGATCAGAATGCTGCACTCCAAGAGCACGAAGCAGCTATGGCTCAACAGGCAGGTGGGATGGACATCAGCCAGGCACCTTCAGACTGGCTGTTGACTTTGGCTGCAGAAGAGCATGGCCATGATACTTAGACTGAGCATAGACAGCTCGCTAGGTAGGACCGCAATAGAGCTGTATGTCCTTAAGTCACCTAGTGAGACAGATAATTTATGTCACCGTGTGTTACAGTAGGGGAGGGTCAGCTGATGAATTCCAGCTACCCTAAATACAGACACACCCATCTCATCCTTGTCCCTTCTCGCCTGGGAGAAAAAGATAAGAGTCTTCTTCAATTATATGAATGGGTTGCAATCTGCAGTGCAGAAGTGGCCGTACTGCAGAAAATCCAAGTGTTTTCTCTCACATTTCCAACAGTCCCAAGGTCTTTGGTTGCTAAATCTCCAGAAGCCTTTAGAAATCAAACTCTCATCTGAAACCAGTGGCAGTCAGGTATCTGAATATTCAGGAGGAAATACCTTAGGATCTAAGCATTTTGGGTGCAGATACATGCACAAGCCCCACTGGGAAGCACTACGCTGTGAACATCAAACGTCACAGTTTAAGCTTGAGAATGTCTCCTTAGCTCCATCTCTCATATGTATTAACATTCTACAAGAGCTTAAAAAATAGGGGAAAAAAAGAGGTCTGAAAAAGCAATACAGTCTCCCCCCGCTGCCTACACACATGGCCTGCGCTGAGCCTGGATGGTTTCTGGCAAGTCTTTATCTACTTTGTTTTGAAAAGCTTCCAGCAAAACTCCGTCTCTGCCTCCCAAGGCAGTCTAGACTACTGCTTAACTACATGTACCTGTAGAAAGGTCTCTCATCACTGCATGTGCTTTCTCTAAAACAAGCTGTAAGCCCTGCTGGGATTGTGGCACATGCAGACGGTACCTTGTCTTGGGGAGCTACTTCCCTCCTCCTGAGCAGCGTGGGACCCTTTTGCTCCCACTCCTCAATCAGGCACTCCCCAAGTATCACCAAATCCTCTGCCATTTGGAAGAACTGAAAGCAAGGCACTCTGAAGCTGATTTTCATTGTTTCATTTGGGCTTGGCCACAAGCTCTATCTTTTCAAATGACAGTGCCCACCATCCCTTGAGGCAACCCAGAGAAAAATGCGCTTGGTTACACAGGTGGCTTGGCTTATGCCTTATAGCTAATGGCACTTTTCTGCTCAGGCCTAAGAACCTTCTCTACGTGCTCTTCCCCCTGGTTTCAAAAGTGAAGGAACAGTACGTTTTCTTTTGCCAGGCAACTGAAATAACCATATGAATCAGAGACTGTGCCTAACAGGGCTTAAATTCTGCAACAGTTGGCCTCAATGGTCCTCATCCTTGCCAACACCATGCTTGGTTTTTCCAAGCCACATGCATGGCAGTGGGGTGCATCAGATGTTTTCCCTATAAATGCTGAAAAAGCATCTCTGCCTTGAGGCAAATATCACCGATATAAATAATGTCCTAGATCAGCCTGAAAATCCTGCCTCTGAAAGAGGGATAATAATGAAAGACGGTGGGGGGAAAGGAAATAAAGAGCTTCATTTACACACAGGAGGATGGCAACAAACCAGCTCTCACAGCTTTGATCGGGACTGGCTGGAGGAGAATGCCAGGAAACACTGGGAGCTGAGCTTTGCTAGAGTAGAGCAGAGCAGCCGTTTGAACTGGCTGGGATGGGAAGAAGGGGACAGACACCACCCAACACAGACACAGATCCAGAATAAATAAGAAAATTAAAAAAAAAAAAAGTCACATGGAGTACATGAAGTAACAGGTACTCTGAGCTGTAGCAGGACATTGTGGCAGCCCGGACCGCTGCTCTGGTGGCTCCCTCTGCCATCAACTCCAGTTTTTCCCTTCCCACCACTGCTACCCGCAGAGCCTCTCATCACACACTCACAGAGCGGCACTGCCAGACATCTCGGTTCACCCAGCAGTTCCACTTTCAGTGGGTTTTTCAGGGGTTTTCATACAAACATGAAAATTCTGCATATTGCTGGCTTGTAAAAGCCACTATTTCCCTTCAATCCAGCTGCCTCTGCTGTCACCCTTGATCATCAGGAGGTTGTCCAGGCACTTCCAGGCTATTGCTTTCCCTCCAACACCTGGAAGAGGGGGGATCTCGGGCTTTCCCAATCTGGGTAAGGTACCTCTGACAAATTCTCCTGCATAGCAGCAAATGTGGCAGTAGGTGCTGTCAGCAAAGCTTGGACCTGTTGGTTCCCTTCTGCCATCACTCTGTGACTAGACCCCAACCGTACCAAGCAGTCAGATAAAGGCAATTTTATACTGAATGCCAAAAGAGAGAGGCTTTTAACACAGATCTTCTAAACTAAAGCCATTTCCAAATTAAGCCTTCTCAATATTTCTACTTGTGCTTTGAAGTGCTGTCTGACCCTTGTTGCTGGGAATGTTTACTAAAATATGAGCTACACCACTTTCTTTCTGGCATTTCTGCTGCAAGGCTCGAGATCCCCTGGTAAGAGCCCATCACGAAGCTTTTTTAAATCACATCAAATCTGGAAGGAAGAATGACCCCTGGAGCACTTACCTGCTACACGACTTTGCAGGTGTTCATTAAACTGCACATTACCACTATCACTGTGATGCAGAGAAAACTATATTCAGTCCCTCGCTGCTGAAGCACAGCCAGGAAGTCTGCAAAACACAAAGAGAACGAATGAGGAAGTTCAGGCAGAACATGGGTACATAATGCTGTTATCTAAATTAGGGATTGATTAAAAAAAGATTAACTCAACCCCTTACCTAATAAAATTATGACAAAAGCTCAAGAGATAGAAATAATCAGCTTTAAAGTGATCAGGGAGGAGTTAAAATGCTGCTTCTCCCACGGGAAAGCATGCAAATCACACAGCGGGTCTGTGAGCGTTGCAGACATACCAGCAAGTGAACTCCATCCTCACCCACCCATCCTCTCCTTTTAAAATGAATTAGGGTCAAATTAGCAGCTGCGTAAGTGCAAGGGCTGGGACAGTTTAGTCTGGGATTGGTTTGTCTCAGAAAAGGCATCTAGCTGCTGTAAGTAGCCTGCGAGGTAGAAATACTTGCTCGGGGAGCTGGGTTTAGAGAGCTAATGTGAGAAACAGAAAATGCAGGGGAAGAGGCAGGAAATAAGTCTACGAGCATACAGGAAGACATGAAACACAGAACCACAAATGATAAACTACTGTATTTTAGGCAACAGAAGTTAAGAAACTTTAGGTGAAACAGGAAACAAAGCGAAGTCCTCCGAGCAGCGGCAGGAGTGGATGGGCCCAACGAGCTGTCTGCAGGCAGATAAATGAGCCCTTATCCAGCTGCACCCAAGTGGGCTGGGCAACAGGAATCCACCACTTTAAACCCTCTGTTGTGATGCAAAGGATGATGACATAATGAACAGCCCCTTCCGTGGGCTGAGCTGGGCTTTGGATCTGGGTCCTTTAAGGGCTCGGTGTTATGCTGACATGTCCCTGCTCTCCTGAACCCCTTCACTTTGACAGTGGTTGGGGAGGGGATGGCTCAGCCCTCCCTCCTCCCACATAGCTGCTCTGACCATATCGTGTGTACAGTTTCACTTCTCTGTTTCTGTCTTCAACTGTGAGGCCAAATGGGGCAAACAGGCTCTTCCCCATCCTCCCAGCCTGCAGAGCTGCCTGTGATGCTCAGCCAGCGCCACGGCAACGCCAGCAGTGGCACAGCGAGTGCAACATAGCCACAAGGCACCCCAGACCCAACAGGGCTGGATCGCATTGTGGCTGTTGCTGTGGACGTTTGCCTGCAACGCCTGGTTGCCATGTAGTTGCCTAGACCCCACACCCAGCGCCCGTTGGGCACAGCAGGCGCTTCTGCTGGGAGGAAAGGAGTTACGGAGGGATACACAGGAACGGCTGCTACTGGACTTACACGCTCTCACTTGTTAAAATAATTTTTAAATCTCAAAAGAGACGGTTTAAGTCAAGGTCTTCCACTACTATATGTGTACAGATGTTGGAGAGACCTTGACAGAACCTCAGGGGAAGGTCTAAGGTGGCGACAAGAAGGTCCCTCTCTGCAGTGGGTGTGGCTGCCCTGCACACTCACCAGCTGGCACAAACCTCCTCTAGCTCCTTGGGGACAGTCCGAGCAACACAGCACAGCGTTTGTTGTGGGTCAGCCCTATAAAGAACCTCCTCACCATGCCAGAAGTGAAACCTGACCCTGCTCCAGTGAACTTCAGCAGCTAGTCTGGCCTTCAGGTCATGGTGGTAAAACCTGTTTGTTTTGCTGAACCACTGGCTAGAAGAGCCCAGGTGGGCTTGCACACAGCAGAGTCAAGGTTGGCTCAGCCAACTTCGCATGGCCCACGTGCATGTGGAAACCAAAATAAGCTAAAAAGAGAGCCCTGTCGCAGCTGCACCCCTGGCCCAGCTCCCCGTCCCTCAAGCTGCTGGAGGCTTGGCTACCTGCCTCCCTTCCTGTTGCCTACGCTGAGGGGTGAATGGGCAGAACGTTTTGCTTACACAGCTGAGCCCACATCCCTGGAAAACCTGGAATTCATAGTTGGGCACACGGTGATGCTGCCCAGCACACACCCTGCCCACACTCCCTCCCTCCAGCCTGAAAACCAGAGTCTCTACCTCTCTCCACCACCCGGCAATTATGTGTGTTGATGGAAAATATGCCGCCTGGCAGCAAACCTGCTTTTCCCCCAGTATGAATGGATTATAATAACACTCGGGAGAGAAAGAGCTGGCCCACCCAACAGCCCATTTTAAACAGGATCTGAGGGAACAAGCCAGGAACTTTTTTTCAGCTCCCTCCTCCATTGCACCATTGCTATGGATTGCAATTGCAATTCTGCAGAGCAGAGCATGCAGGACAGGACAGCGGGGAGACTGAGGCAGAGTCTCTTCATGGAGTTCATATACTTTACCAGTGCTTCGCAGAACAACTGCTTCTTAATGTTCACCTTGTTGACAGAGGCTGAATTTAGGTTATATTTTGCCAGAACAGTTGTTTTAGAGGGGATGCAGATGTAGCAGGAGAAAGCAATACAACTGGAAAAATAAACTGCTCCTTTTGCTGTGTATCCGTTGCACTCAGGGAACTGATTTAAGCTATCAGGGAAAAAAATAAACAGTATACCACAATGCAATTCACTAAATGCATTTCTTGATATCGCGCTATCTGCATTAATTTCTTTGCAGGCAAGCTTCAAGACACTAAACCAAGAGTCAGCAGATAGACAGTCACAAAAGCCAGGGTAAAATTGTCCTTATGAAAACCATACAGTTCTGCTTAAAAAAGGAACTAAGACATTAGTTAGATCAGCTCATGGAACACCAGTGTTAGGTTTCTGCGGGTCAGATTCCCTCCCTGTGTTACTCATTGCCACGTAAGAAGGATCAGAAGCACTGGCATCCCTCTGAGACCACCATGCAACAGAGACACACAGGAGCCCTTACTGCCATAGAGAGAACCAACAAAGGGGAGCAGGACACGCAGCTTTGGTGGCCCAGCTTGCCAGACAGCCTGAAACAATCACACAGGAAAAGCAAAGTCCCTTAGTCTCTGATCAGGGCTATTTAGTCTGACCTGTAAGGAGAAAAAAAAAGTAAAAAAGAAAAAAGGCTCTTCTTCATATATTATAATGCTCCAAGCAACAAAAAGAGGAAGACAGTTAGGTGGGGAGGGACCACCACCTAAGCTCTTGATAAACAGGTACAACACCTTTGGAGGGCAGATGCCACTGGTGCAAACACAGATCACTGCATTCTGCACACCCAAGTTATGCAAAAAAAGTGTCATCTACCAGCTGGGAGACAAGCAGGCCTTAGGGATGATCCCAGCACTGACATCGACTCTCTGACCTTTGGCAAATCAATTCACCTCCCTCCACATCTGTGCCAATCACACTTAATCTGTCTATTTCCCATGTAGGAGCAGTGCAAAGCATCCATTGTGCTGAAAACAAGATTGAAGAGAAAGTTTTGAGTTTTCATTCTGAATTTCTGTGTTCTGCTTTCCTCAAGGACTGAAGGAACCACTTTCACATATATTATGGAAAACTGGGAGCAGCAGGTTTTAAAAGCAAGTGGCTATGAAGGTAGACAGAATCACTCTAGACGGAGCTGAAGAAGAGGATTACCATAATCACTAAAGCAAACTTAAAAAACTCACAAAACAAACCATGGTGCACTGCAGCTGCTCTCCCATCCAAGTGCTGCTTGCCTGACTGCTCAGGCCAAACACTCATGCCTGAAGGAGATGCGCTGGGTATGGTTTAGGCCTACAGCACTCATTAAAAACACATTAATAGTAATATTCGCTTAGAGACACTGCTGGTGTTCATCTTGCCTGACCACATAACAGACACCAATAGCAACATGTCCAATTTTCCTGAAGGATTTTAATATGGCAGTTCCCAGGAGAACTGCTTGAGTGGGAGAGTGCTCCCTTCACTCCAAAGTGAAGATGGAGAGGCCACTAGGGCTCTGGTTCTGTGCCTCAGTTTTGCAGCCCACGACTTGCAGTATCTCAGTCCCAACTTGCTCTGATGAGAGCTACAAATATAACTACTGGACATCTTCAAAAGGATGTCCACACACACAAACAGCAGCTGTACTAAAAACATCACTCCTCTCTGTACTTCTTGGAGAAACATACTGTATTTCATAAGAGCAAAAAAGTTTTCTAACAAGCTAAGCCCAAGCCATGTAATACTGAACACGCAGCAAAGCCCAATGATGCATCTTCATGGGCTGTCCGTGCCTGTGATCACCACTGGTGTAAGGACCGCACGCGCTGTCAGCACCCGCAAAAAGAGGTGTTTGGAGGGTCTCTGTTCAGCAAGACTCCATCCCGCAGAGGTTCCCCATGTGCTGCACCGAAGGCTGCTTCAGCCGGTCCTGCTGCAGCTCACGGGGCCCCTGAAAGCTAGCTGCCTTCTGCTCCCTTCGCTTGCCTGGGCTGCTGGGAAAGGATGCCCGAAAGATCCGTAGAAACTTGGGTGGGTCCAGTAACCCGCTCCAGGGGCCTGATCCGGCCCGATACC
>NW_010107993.1:0-9512 GCF_000699245.1 Pterocles gutturalis | reverse complement strand
GGGGTGGTATTTACATGTTTAATAATTTCCATATTTTTGAGCTGCAAGTCTGTTCACTTGTCTGGAAAAAAATCTGATGGCTATTATTCATCTTTTTTTTGGTCAAAGATTGTTTTGGACCTCTAGCTGGATTATTAAAGCAAAACTGCTCAGTTTTGTTTAGGTGTATTTTCACTTTTTGTTTATATCTAATTGAGAACAATGAAAAAGGTTTTAAAAGCATTCCATTGAGTTCCTTCTTTCGATCACACATACGCATGTGGGAATGCCCGTATGACCCACATTTTCTGATGGCAAGTTTAATATATATATTTATATCTGCATACATTTATCCATATAGCTATTTTTGTTATATAATTATCATTTTCTTATATATAATAAAGTGCTATTCCTATAATAATAAACATTTTGAGGGTCAGGTCCTTAGATCAACATAGAGGTTGCCTGGCTTAGAAAATATGACCCAGCCTTTCTCTAAAGTGGCTTTAAATTAATCCAGTATCATCTGAGCAAATTCTCAGTGTAAACTGTTACAAGGCAATTCAGTCCTTATGCAGATTTAACTTAAAATACTAAATAATAAAAACTTCAATTATAAAGAAGAAAAATAGTTCAAAGTCATGCACTGCATTCAGATAAGCTGATTTTTTTGCAGTGCTAAGAACATAAAAGAGCAATTGAGATTTTAGGGGGGAGTATAGACTGAATGACACTAGCAGCACTACTGAAAGTCTTACGGTATGTTGGTATGTATTATCAACAGCAAGGCTGAAACTGGCTTTTTCTTGAGCATATTGTTCTCATAATTTGGGGTTTGAGAAGTTCTGATGCAGCCTCATCTGTCAGTAGACCAATTACCGTTTGTATTAATTGTAAAATGCCGGTATGGCTTATTCCTTTCAAAATCACGTTGGGAAACTACTTTTTATACAAATGAATAGGGATAAAATATGCAGTTGTATATGTAGCCCATGGAAGAAAGTGACTATAATTGTCATGGTAATGTTCTCCTTAGAGAGGTATTTATGAACTAGAAGCAATTTACAGCAATTAGGTTGGTTAAAATGAAAAGTAAACTTTTTAATGGGAACGTGAAAAGAGACAGCCCTTATCTTTGGCTCCTGTCTGAAAAATAAAAACTCTTGCTAGGAAGTTTGATTGTGGATGAGCCCAGAAAGGTCAGGAAGCATCTGCTTGAAATCACTTTTCTAGTAGACTGAAACAGTTGTATGTCATACAAAATGCACACAGGAGGGACACAGCTGGAGAAATATGACTGTTATCTTTATTGGTACAACCCTTTCCATGTCCTCCTGTGATAATAAGCTTTATATGAGTATTTTTTAATATATGTCTATATAACTATCTATATAACTACATATCTCAGTAAAAATTGCTATCATCATACTTCAAACCAATCTGAACTCAGCAAAGAATTTCAGCACAAAAACAGCATAAAGAAGAGATTAAGATATAGAAGCCAATAAGGACAGGGACAGACTGATCTTTCTGCAGGTCTGGGAAATGTTTCTTTTTTGCAGGGGAAGGAACTTCTGGGCAATGCAATGAGTTACATCAGATTCTGTCAATTTTCATCCACCATTTAGTAGTTTTCTAAGGGAGACTTCTAGGACAGCTTAATTCAGAGCTGAATTCTGGATTCAAAACCACCATCCCATACATAACTTCTTGAACAGGTTGTACTTTGAATAGCAACATATAATGATAATGCCTAGTGTCCTTTACGTTTTCTAGCTAGTGAAGTGAGAGAGGTATTCATTCTCTTAATCTCCTTGTGAAGTGTTATTTTCCCTAATTTACTGCCAAGTGAGCTCTGATATACACTGGGCTTCATTCTCTTTCCCCTCCTGCCAACTTTTCACCATTCTGGCTCCATTGATTTCAGTGGAGTTGTTCTTAGTTCTTACCAATGTTACGAAAGGACGATTAAACCAGTGAGAGCACAAGGTGAAAAGGATTCCACTGCCATAGTGTGGCTTTCTAAAACTAACTCCCCGTGAGAGATTATTTTGTTTAACTGACAGCTGCTAGTGTTTCAGTTGTAGAGACGTGCTCCACAATGACTTATCTTCAGATATCATAGAATAATTTTGGTTGGAAAAGACCTTTAAGATCATTGAGTCCAATCATAAAACTAACATCACCACTAAACCATGTCCCTAAGTGCCACGTCTAGACATCTTTTTTAAATACTTTCAGGGATGGTGACTCAACCACTTCCCTGGGCAGCCTGATCCAATGCTTGACATCCCTTTCAGTGAAGAAACTTTTCCTAATATCCAATCTAAACCTCCCCTGGTGCAACTTGAGTCTATTTCCTCTCATCCTAAATGTCAGCAGGTAAGCCTCAAGTGCCTGCATTTTCAAGTTACTCTAATATAATGTTCAATAATATACACAGCACAGTCCTAATAAACAACTGAAAATTTCCAAGGAGTTCTGCTGTAAGTCCAGGTGCATACAAAAATCTACATGAACAAGTAGTTTATTACCGTGCTATCAGATCAGGAAGTTGAAGCAGTGAGTAAAGAAGGTCCTACTTGTGCACTGGGTGCACTTTGGGGCCGTATTTTGCACTAATCTTCTAGACCTAATATCTCTTTATGCACATTGATCAAAGGGCTACTTGTTAGTTCAGATGCAAATGCCCCCAGGTCATCAGGAATATTGCCAATGACTTCAGCAGCAGGAACAGGATTTGATTTAGCCCCCTTGTTTTCTGGTCATGTCCTCATATATAACGAGGAGATATACATATCTTTCCAGCATAGTCTGTGACATTTATCCTTCTGAGAAACTACTGAACACAGAATAAGCAGAATGTTTGATTGTATGCTGTGATTTGACTTCCCAGATTCTCCTAAGTACTGACAGAGTTTGTGGCTCAGAGCCAAAACCAAGACATACAACACTCTTGTGAATTGCAGAGATAGGTTTTGTGCAAGAATAGCTATACTGAAATTTAGAACCAGGCTATTTAAAATATTTTTTTTAAAATCAAGATAACATGTTGACTAACCCTCAGGGAGATGGAATTTTGCAAAACAGAACAACAAGAAGCATTAGACAGCATGCGATACTAAGCGTGCGTCATCAAATACGTCATACGTATTTCTGTTCTCTTTTTAGGTATGGCTTCCCAGACTGGACAATGTCACTATAGTTAAGAAAAAAAAAAATAAAAAAAATAAAGTTTTTCTGTTGTGTTCCTGGGAAATTGGGGCTTTTTTCAGTCTGTAGCAGACTGAGGATCCCTTTCTGCAGTTTCAACATCCAGTAGCCAAATTCATGCACAAAGTTATACTCCAGCTAAAGACCCTAACTAATGACTCCTAAAAGGACAGAGATTCCTATTATGTTTGATGGATTTGGGATCGGATCACTCCTAGTGATACAACTGCACTGTGCCAGTCTTCTGTCATCAAGAGACACTTCATTGTTGTGGAGCCATTCAAATTTTCCAGCAAGTATTAAACTCAGCCATGCTTTGATTTTATTATTCCTATCCTGCTTTGGGAAAAGGCTGAAATGCCCACTGATGACATATTTGCAATCAACAAATCATCTATCAAACAAAAAAAGTTGCTTACGCAGAAGACTTTCTCTTACATTTTTAAGTGTCTGCACTAATCCTAATAAGTTCAGCAAACTTATTTTTCCCACAGGAAGGTACTTTTTTTTCTTTTTTTTTTTTACCCTGATTTTTCTCCTCTATAATTCTGTGCATGGTCTTGCACTTGTCTTGTTGCATGCCATTGTAAAGAATATAGGTTTCAGACTGAAAACCTAACAGGCCTGTTAAGCATATATTGTGCAATAAGCACTATGAAGTGCTTAAGCTTCAGAATCTACAAACTAGTATCTTTTCTTGAAAGTATGCCCTGCATGTCCATGAAAACAATATTATTTCTGAAAAAAAAAAAAGAAAAAAAGACCATTGATATGGAATTGATACTTGAGACATTTTAAAAGGGGTCTGCTGATCAGAAATTACTTATTACTGGGTCTCTGTCAGCATTCTCATGGTGGACATCAAAAAATATTTAACTAATCAGCAGAAGTACACAAAATTATGAGTTGCTTATAAAATGGAAAGTATGAACGCTGCTGTCTTCCAAGAGATTAAAAACCTAATCAAAGAAATGCAAATAGGTGAGTAAACTGAAGTAGAGTCGAAACTGATGGTAATTAATATGGGTGTTTTTCCTGATAATATTTGCATACCTGAGGTACTGGTAAAAATTACGTGTATAATAACTGGTTATTGTAAGATTGTAGCTGATCAATTCCTTAGGCATTAGAATCATAGAATCATAGAATCATTAAGGTTGGAAAAGACCTCAAGGATCATCAAGTCCAACCGTCAACCCAACACCACCTAACTCACAAACCCATGTCCCTAAGCACCACATCTACACATTTCTTGAACCCCTCCAGGGGTGGTGACTCCACTACTTCCCTGGGCAGCCTGTTCCAATGCCTGAGCACTCTTGCAGTGAAGAAATTTTTCCTAATAATTAGCACCCAGAGGGTTGAGATACATAATAATGGACATTCATATAGACCTGAGACCTGACAAGTGTGACCAACAGAAGAAAGGACCTTAACTCCTGTGAAGACAAAGAGGCTTTGGGTATCCCATGCTGCCCAACATTGGACCAAGATGCATGGTCTGATAGCCAAAAGAAAGCAAAACAAAAAAGTAGAACTGCAAAGAGAGAAGGTATGACAAATACTGACAATGTTAGAGGTGAAATTCTCAACTGGAAAAGGTTGAGACTTGTGTGATTTTAACCTGGGTAATTAAACGGATGGACCTCTTCATCCATTGGATCTATCTTCTTTTGCACACAGATTGCCCCAGAAAACTTCATGCTTTTGGTAAGGGGAAGCTTCTCAATGGAAATCACAGTATATGCTTTTAGCTCTAACGCCAGTCTGTGACAGATGATTTTACAACTTGGAATTTTTCTTGCTTAACTTATATCCTGCCAAGTTTTTAAAAGTGTATTTTCTTTGTGACTTACTCTGAAGGCCACATGGTAACAAGGTATCTAGATTTGCAGACATTTAAATTGCTGCCTTTCTTCTATGATATATGTGATATAGATGATACTTTATAAATACAGTGAGATATTACTGTACTGTAACATATTGTCATGAAGGGATGGGATTGGTGAACAGAGAAAAAAAAAAACCACCTTGTGCTAAATTAATTTCTTACATATTTTCTTACACTTTTTGTCTTCCAACCCTGATTGTAGGTAAATCCACCTTAATATGAGGCATGTTCATGACCCACCAATTTATAGAATGACCTAAAACTTAATGTATTCCTTCAAAAGCAAATACACATAAAGAAAGTCAGTTCTCCCTGCACTCCAGCCTCAGCTGCATTCTGCTTCCAATAATCCAAAATCTTTCCACTTCAACACCTCACAGAGATTTTGAGGTAGAATATGATTTTTTATTATGCTTTTTTTTTTTTTTTTTTTTTTTTTACCAGACAGAAGTTCAAGTGTGTCAGTAAATCTAATTCCAGACAACTGGACACTTTTGAAGCAGAAGCATTTATCCTTTTACCTTTTATGACACCTGCATTTTGGAATTTGCACAGTACCCAGATTGCTGGCTACGCTGTAGGTGTGGAGAACATCTGGTCCAGCAGCAACTTCTTCTCTTCTTATGAAGAAGACCTGAGAGCTAAATTTTTTTCTTCATTTCCTCTTCCCTCTCATCTCCCTGATGATTTTAAATTCTATAAGGTTTTTATTGCCATGATGCACTACATAATGTCTAACTAGTACATAAAAGAGATGAACACCTCTATAGATAAGAGCTTTGTAACAGGAAATGTATCAGCCATCTTCTCTTCTTCTATTATGGTTAACAAGACACCTCAATTACTGAAGGGAACTGTTTGGTAACAGTTTGTGTAATACTGCCAACGTATGGCCTTTCATTATGTACGCCTTTGATAGCAAAGAAAGGGACAAATCTTGAAAAGTCTTTGCTAATGTGAAAATGTCTCAATTCAGTTGACTTCCCAACAAAGGATTTGTTATTTCTCTTTTGGTTTCGTAATTTTATTAGCTTCCAAATTCAGTTCTTGTTTGTTCTGTCACACTGAATGCAGATTGCCATCTTCAGACAAGCAGCAAAGGGTGGCATTTGTGAGGAACCCAGTACAGTTTTCTGCTTTGTAAGCCTGCACACTTGGCTTTAAGAGAGGGGAGCTGGAAAACGCCTGAGATGTTCATGTCTAGCCCTGAACCAGGAGCAGGTCTGCAGGAAATTTTCATTAAACTATATTTTTACAGACAGGTGACAAAAAATGCTGAGATCTTAATCCTTTCCCTTCATGAAAATAATGATCTAGAAAGTATCATTTAGATTAAGTTTAAAGTATACATTATATCAACTGACTTCATTGTAAATCTGAATATTCTGCCTCTGAAAAAACAAGAACATATTGAGGAAATTCCACTTTCTGCTGACTTCAAAAGTTTATTGTACATAAAACTCCAAAGTCTGCAAAAAGAAGAGCAGCAAGACCCAACTTAGAGGATGCTTTGCAAATGTAGATTTAGCCCTCAACACAAGGTGAGCTATTCATCTCTAGATTTCTGTGAAGGTTTTTTGTGGCTCTGAAAAAGAGTTGCAAAATCACAAGAGTTTTAAAATGGTATTATATAGGGAAGCTCACATTCCTGAGAGTTAAATTTTGGGTAATGTAACCATATAACGGGACTACACTAAAAAGTCTGGATTGTTCCAATACGTAACGTGACCGTGCAGCTACTGCAACCACAATTCTAGTTCCCATGTCTCGTCCCTGCCACAAAGACAGTCACCAATGAGCAAGTACACAAAAGGTATAAGTTCAGCTAATACAACAGAGAAGAGAGAAATATGAAAAATGGAAAGGGAAATAAAGTACATCCTTTTTGTGCTTCCATAAGTTCCACTTTTACTCTCTAGAACAATGGGAGGAGGACGGCACTTTTCAGTTGTTCCTCTTCTGCTCTCTCCTTCATCTAGAACTAACTGGAGAGGTTCGGTATAACCTCTGCCTGACTTTTGTCTCCCTCTTCTCCCAGTAAAACTGAACAAACAGGGAAAAAAAATGCAAAGCCTCTACAATTAACAGTAAATGTAAATGTGGACGTTCAGATTTGGTACATTGCTACTCTGCATATTTAACTCTTGGCTTTGTCCGCATAGAAGAGTCCCGTCGATATTACTAAAGTTTTGTCTATAAGTGTAATTCAGCTGTTAGCTATAGGTGTGTCTTTCCAGATACATTGAAATCCATCTTCTGATTGCCAAGCAGGGCTTTGAACCAAATTCTGTAATTTGCCAGTGTTCATTTTCCCTTTGGAGTGCTTTTTGTTCAAAGTACATCGATGTTGCATTAACCTCGGTTTATGCTATTTGAAAATATATCCTAAGTTTACCAGTTGTGTGTTCAAAAAAAAAAAAAAAAAAAAAAACAAAACCAAAACAAAACAGACCGCTTCTATTTGGGTGATATTTGCAAATATCTCTTTAACAGGACTTCAAAATGGTACACCACAAATTTTGTGGAATATTATAAAAGAAAGAAGAGAAAGAAAAAAAGATACCATTCTGATGGTGGGAATCAAATTTCAGCTTGATAAAAATGTTCATGCCACAGTTTGAAATAGAAGTTACGCTGGTATTAGTGTGTAGGAGGTGTATGACTGCGGTGAAGGAAAGGGATTGCTCTCTTTCATTCCTTCCAGCTCCTAATTCCTTTTGCCCCATTTTATTTATCTTCTCTCAGCACTTCCCCTGCATTATTGTTTCAGTTTTGAAAAATAAAAGCTCGCCCCAGCTGAAAAGATGCCTGTCTACCTAGAGTGTGCAGTGCTACCCTACTGTGTTACTGATAGAGCAGAAAGGAATAAAGCCTCTTCGTTCTGCTAGACCTGATTTGAGTTATCTGGATACATGGTGCCAGAAAAAACCCCAAAATTTTCAGACTTCATCACCTATCAACAGTTATTAAAACAAACGAAATTAAAAGGGCAACAGCAAACTTTCCTGCAATAGTTTCAAAAAAACCCCCCCAACCCTGAAATCAAACATGAAGTATATTGTTCTTGATCAATTCCCCCTTTGTAGATGGGCTTGCACGGATTTATTGAGTCTCTAATTCAAACCTGGACAACCTGCGACCTCTTTTGGTCAATTAACAAAATGAGCAAGAGGACAAAAGAAGGCTGAATGGCCTTGGTGCAGTCACCCATCGGGGCATTAAGCAAGGCTGATCTCTCTTCCAACACATCTTTAATTTAATTCCCCGAGGAAAAGTCTGCATCTACTGTTACACCATATTCTTCACACTAAAATCAGATATTTTTTACCCTGCTATGTACGGTGCCCCTTTCAAGATGGTATCTGAAAGGTATCATTACTGAACAAAGAACAGAGAAAATTAACTGAATAGTTGATTCTAATTAACTAAAAATATCTGATTTGTACAAAGTGCAGTTTTCAAGCTTCACAGTATCATGATCAGTACCTTGAGCAATAACGTATATACTCCGTTCTTCCACTTGAATTTAGACACATGAGCAGCTGATGAATTGCTGCAAGGTGAGCTTCACTGTTAATGATGAAGGGCTTGAAAACAGAGCAGTAGCCTGGCTCTTATGCTGCAGAATACATTTGTATAAGCCAGTATCTGTGAGCATTATTGGTTTTATTTTGCATGAGGAGCAGGCTGCTATGGCTGATACACCATATATAGGTGTCCACACATACACCTCACCATCCCCTTCCACATCATCTCACAGGACAGCTTCAGAAAGCATGGTCACAAATTTTGGCATCGTCAGTTCAGATTTTCTCCATCAAAGTTAAGCCAAGTATAACAGAGGGAGTGAAATAAACCAAGCAGAACTGGGGTGGCATTTGTAGTGGCTACAAACAGAACACAAACACATGCCCTGTGCAAAATCAATTTAGGGATTCCCTGTTTTTTTTTTTTTTTTTTTTTTTAGGGGGGGGTGTTTTTTTTTTTTTTTTTCTAGATTTGCAAGGATGTTGCAATGGAAACCATTTTCTTACGGACAGAGGGAAAATTTTCAGAGTTCAGAAAGCATCTTTAAAAGATAGTTAGGGGAGGTGTATCCATGAGGCTGGGGCACCACATGGATGTGGCGCCAGAAAGCAACATCTGTGCAAAGTGTGTGTGCATGTGTGCGCACATATATATTTCCTCCCATCTTCCTACAAAATGCAGCTGTCATGTGAGCTATAAACTGGTCCGAAGGTATGCCCTGAACCTGCGTGCGTGCGTGTGTGAGCAAAGGCACACTTTTGGGGCCCTCAGTCAGCCCCAAAGCAGACAGGATTATAGACAGGAGTCCAAAAAAGGGCACTCAGCACAGACTTGCTCGTCACCCCTCCCGGTGCCGAGGAAAAACACAGGAACACGGGCACAAACACACACAGAGAGAGCA
>NW_010107992.1:0-27842 GCF_000699245.1 Pterocles gutturalis | reverse complement strand
GTGGAGGGGGGTCAGGGAGACCCCCTCGGTGACACCTTGAGGACAGTGTGGAAGGATGTGACCGGCAGCTGCATCTTCCCCGGCGTTTCTGGGGTTACGGCACTGTAATTCTCGGGCACAGGGGGCTGGGGCAGAGAAGTTTTGTCCCGAGCCGTGTGCCAGTGCTGCCCGTGGGCTCCTCTTTCTCTCCGTAAAGTGAGATTTGTAGTGTGGTGTCAGTCCTGGGGACTGATAACGTCTGGTTTTACTTGGATGGGGTTGCTGTAGGTACAGTAGCATGAAATAGCCTGCTGCTTGGCAGGTATTTCCAGCTGAATTATTTATTTAAACCTTCTCCGAAGGAGTTCTTAAATAGTAGCTGCAGAAATTGCTCTGTAAGAATGGATCACTTTCCCTGTGTGCTGCTCCGAGTGGGTGGTGATTTATTGTGACTGGGGCAGGAGAAAAGATCACTGGGTTTTGTGTCGGCCCTGTCTTTATTTCACCAGTAACTGCTTAGCTTTTCCTTGAATTTTTACAGATTTTACTTCTGGTTTTAGATCTGGATGATCTTGCACTTTTATTTTCTTTTTCAAACTGCTGCTTTCTCTTTCTTGTTTTCATTTTGCTCCAGTTTAGCTTGTATTTTTTGTCACCAGTAATGGAACAGCTGAGAAAGAGTTTTTTACTGAATGAAATTAGTTTAATTGTCCTGATAGCCTGGATTTAGCATAGCTTAAAAAGAGTTAAAATGTCAAAGCATTAAGCTTTATGGGATAAAAATTCTGCTCATTAAGTTTACAAGTGTAAAATAAGCATAGTGTAGCTTTCTGAGTTATTGAAATTATATCAAGAACTTGAATGTGCTGTACAGAATGTTCTTCACTTAGCAGTAGTTTAGACAGAGAGTCTGATTTGCCTTCATTTTATCAGCTCTGTCTGGTAAATGCATTTTTGTAATGCTCTTCCTTTAACGTTCAGACCTCCACAAGCATAACTGCAAAATAGAGGCAATAATTTATTAAGTAGTATCTTTTATAAAACTGTGACAACTATAGGGAAATGCCAGTTGTGAAACGTGAAGGAGGCACTCTGTTGGACTTTGTAAGCCTGTGCTGTGTTGCTGTCTTTGGCCGAGTAAATGACCTTCTACAACATGCCTCACCGTTGTTCCTGTTGCTCCCTCTATAAAGAGGAAATCATGATTAAAAATTAAATGAGGTTCTTTAGGATACATGAGTGACAAATGTTGCCTAAAAGTAAGATATGTGTGGAGGTAGCACTCACTTCCTTAAAATACAGCTATGGTAAGTCTAATGTTGTAATTGCTTTCATTTTAGAAATACCAGCTGTACGATTACACTTTTTTTTTTTTAATGGTGTTCTGTTGTCTTTTGATGAGAGATTTAAGGAAATTTATGGAGTTTTTTTGTCTAGATGTTGCTAGTTGTATAATGTTCTGATGACTTTTTCCTGAGTTTAGTAAATTACTGATTTAATAATATAGTTTAGCAAATTGGAAAATGAATTGTCTGGGATTTTTTTTTAAATAAACAGCAAGCATAAATGAAAAATTAGGAAAACCTGTAAAATTAGTAAGTTTCTTAATAATGGATGCCTTCTCAGGTGAGCAAGATTTCGAGCCTCTGAATTCTTCTATTCATTAACATTTAAATCTTCAGTGCGAAAAAAACTTACAAAGGAATCTGTTGTATATGTTTTTAAGTGTTTTTTGGTTCAAGATAATTTAATTTATTAGTACGAGTGTTAACATTTAATATTCAAGTTGCCTAACACAAAAAGGAGACATCCTTTTTTGATAGTGTACGGTGTTTTAAAATACCTAATGTTTAACTGAGATGTTTGTGCAACTCATTGCAGTCTCTAACTATATCAGTAGTCTACCACTGTACCGTTATGGCATTAGATTTGGGGTTGTTCAGCTTGGAGAAAAGAAGACTCTGAAGAGACCTGATTGTGGCCTTTCAGATCCGCCCCCGCCCCCCCAGAGGAGGCTTATAAGAAAGATGGGGATAAACTTTCTAACAGGGCCTGTAGCAATAGGACAAGGGGTGATGGTTTTAAACTAAAAGAGGAGAGGTTTAGACTAGGTATAAGGAAGAAATATTTTACGCTTAGGGCGGTGAAAACACTGAAACAGGTTGCTCAGGGAGGTGGTAGATGCCCCGTCCGTGGAAACATTCAAGGTCGGGTTGGATGGGGCTCTGGGCAGCCTGATCTAGTGGAAGATGTCTCTCCTTACTGCAGGGGGGTTGGACTAGATGGCCTCCATGGTCTCCTCCAACTCAAACTTTTCTATGTTTCTCTGATTATGTTTATGTTTCTGGTAAGAATTATATGATGGTACATTAAATAGGATTTAATCACTTCTTAAAATGTCATAATTTTATACAGAAATATAGGATGCCCTAGGTTAACTACATCTTATTTTTACAGATATCTACAGAAATTTTTCTGATTAACTTAAAGCTAGAGTTATCTGATCAGCCTGTTGTAAGTCAGCTTACAAGGGAAGTTTTGAAAGTGTGACAAATCACCTCTTTTCTGCCAATGGCAATGAACATCAGCCTTGAAGAGCTATTGTGATTCAGTTGATGCATAGTAACTTGTAAAACTTGTGAGTTTGAGCCTTTATGTATATAATTTAAATTTATTGTGATATTCATCTGTCTGGACGTTCTTTAATGGTAGTTTTCTGTAATGCTTTTCTTCTAGAATAATAGAAGCCAATGCTGACAAGATCCTGTTGTTTTCTAACCACTGTGTTGTCCAAAGTGGTGGCTAATTTCCTGGATTCTTTTAAACCTGGTTTGCATAACTTTAAGCAAATGATAATTTTTTTTTTTAAACAAACCACCCAAACAAACCTTGAAGGAAAAGCATTTTTTCAAGGTTTTTCCCAGAAAAAGCCCAAGCTTGTGCAACTTTTTCCCAAAAAAAGACCCAGAAATATTCTGAAAAGGTGTAAGTAGTGTAGAACAAGTGAATAGAATGAATTTGCTTTAGAAACTTCAGTATAGCATCTTTAGTAATCTGAAATCTTAAAGCTACATATAATATAAAAGTGCAGCAAACACTGAAGAAATAATAAGCAACAAACAGTTATTCTCAGAACAGCTGGAAACACAGAACTTGGATTAAGAATAGAAGAGCAGGTGAAAAACAGAACTAAGGAAGTTCAGCTGAAAACGTACAGAAAATGTATCATTGCTGTATGTAGTGTTAGATAAATAAGACCTTTCCCTCAACCCACAGATATAAACTATTTGCATCTTAAACTGGAAGGACTGACTTTATCCATGATGCTGACATGTTAATTGCTACTGTTTTACCTTTCACCTCCTTTTTTTAATACCAGGTTACTTCAAACCCTGGATTATGACTGGACGTATTTAAACAGCTTTCACAAACACATCTATGGAAACAGTTTTAGGTTTTAGGTTTGCATTTTATCACCTAAAT
Organism: Pterocles gutturalis; assembly: GCF_000699245.1. Taxonomy (NCBI): domain Eukaryota; kingdom Metazoa; phylum Chordata; class Aves; order Pterocliformes; family Pteroclidae; genus Pterocles; species Pterocles gutturalis. The sequence goes on along the minus strand of NW_010107992.1, from coordinate 24,380 downwards.
AACCTCTGATCTTCCCTTTAAAGTTAGACATATGAGATTTGTACATGTAGATATTGAAATTGATTAAATACAGAGCTAATGTAATTAGTGACACAAACAGCTTTAGTAAAGAATGTAGAATGTTAACCTTCACCATGTGTTTGTGTTATGAGGTCTGTTTTTTTTTTCCTTTTGAAAACTGTGTTTGTGGGCTGCCATCAAAATACATGTGTACATCAAAATAAAAAGTACTGCTTAAAAAATCTTGTTCTGACAATAGATTTTTTTCAAAGTGTGTGTCTAAACAGGCACTTAAGAAAATAATTTTGCTAGATTACAGTGTAGAATTCGTGTTAGCTTTAAATTATCAGAAACTTTTATCACAAAATGCAAACCAGTAGCAATACAAAAGCTTTCCACAAGTTTCGCCTCAGTGTTTTCAGCAAGTGAGGTAGGGGATGGGGAAAACGTATACAAGCCACTGAAATTTCAAGAAAAATTGTATTATAATCACATTATAGGAAAACATTATGTTCTGCATATGCCCAGTGTCGGTTAAACTTCCTTGTTTCTTCTATTCTTTACCTGCGGTTCTAGTCTCAGTGAAAGTTCTGAGTTTCTAGCTGTTCTCGGAACAATTGCTTATTGCTTAATCTTTCTTCAATATTGGAAGCATTTTTATTTAGTAATTTGGAAATAATTTTCTCTTTACTTGACAGCTTTGTCCAGGGAAAAGTTCTAAACTATTTTTAATATATCTTCCGAAAAAACCCCCATAAACTCAGCCTTAAGTGCAGAAAGCTTTCACTTGATTGGAACTTAAATGATGATGCACTTGTGTTCTGTACTGTTAAATGTCACAGTACAGGATACTATTTGTGTTACTTAATGTAAAATATTAAAAAAAAAAAAGAAAATCAGGTGTTACTGTAATTATATAACCCATTTGGGTTATAAACACAAGTTATTGTTAGCTAGTAACAACTTAAAGTATTTAGTGGTGCCATTGGTAAAATGCTGTTGAAGATAAAAATTTCAGTCATTTTTTTAAAAATTCAAGTACCATAATTGAGACCAGAGTGAGTGGAAAGTAAAAAGCATTTCTCCTGTCCACTAAGAGGTTGTTAGTCCTTTATGTAACCTTCAGTTATCTGTACTGATATGTGGTATATTAGTTTTGGCATATAGCCGTGCTACAGTAAAATAAGATAAAATAACTACTAATTTTGCGTTTACCAAGATTGGTTAGTTTAATCTTGTATTTTTTTCATTTTTAGTAAACTTCTAATGAATATCAAATGAAGTTTAAAATTTATAGTCTTTAAGTCAGTGAAGATAAATAAAGTAAAAGTTACGGCTTTAGGCCCTAAGGAGTCTCACTTGCTTTATTTTTTTTTGTATCTGCTTGCGTAAACAGAACTTCGGAAAGCGCTTTGCTGTGCAGCCACTGCACAATTTTTGAGCTAGAATGGAAGAATTAACTTCTGAAAAAGAAAACAGTAGTAGACAAGTTTACTGAAACCAGTGTCCCTGAGCATTACAAGCAGATCTTTTTTCCAAATAGACCCACCATGAATTCTTTCAACCTGTGGCATTGAATGTTGATATCTTCTGAATATGTGTATGATTTAAATCAGGAAAATAAGAGCAGGCAGGTATTTATTGTAAAGAACAGTTATTCAGGTTGATTGTAAATATTTTTTTGCTCAGCATTTGATAATGTCTTGTGTTTGTTTTTAGGCCTAGCTATTCAAGGTCTGAAAAGGGGAAAGAGAAAACAATAGATTTGCAAAAGCCAGAGAATGTTGTCTTGTTAAGCTGTTCCCTTGGAGAGCTCTTTGTAATTAATAAGCTAAAGCAGCTTAGCTCAAATGATGTGCGAAACTCAGTGATAAAGCACTTTCTTTAATTGTTTGCTCAAATTCTACCGAACTAAGACTTTCAGGCTAAAGGATATTCACTGTATAACATACAGGTATAGGCTATACTGGTGAATACTCACAGAGATTATGTGATTAAATTGCCCCTACTAATATGAAGGAGAGAAGGCACAACTTCCACTGAACTTGCCCATGGTTGTAGCTGTGTTCAACAAATACAAATGTGTTCGTTATAATGATCACGTCTTTTATGTAGCCTTGGTTTACAACTGAGAGAGATGAGCTTTCAAGGATTTTAAGGCTAAAGTTTCCACTGGGGAAAAGGACAATTTGGTCTTTTGTTCAGTACTTGGAGCCAAAAATTTTGTGCATCATGTATGGTTTTGAAGTAGTAAAGGACTGTGACAGAACTGTCAGCTGGAGGTTGGGTTTTTGGCTTTTGAAAGGAGGAAGAGAAAATATTACATGTTAATTTAAACCTGTTATACTTAATTTCTTAAAAACAAATGAAAATAAAGTCAATCAATTAAATGTTTTGAAATAAAAAGAGCTAGTAAGCAACCTTTTGTGATAGAATGGAGGTCAGGTAACCTGTCTTCTACCTGCTTTTGATAGTTGAGGGCTCCAGAACACAAAAGGTGTTCTGGAATCTGTGCCAGTCTGTGCAGTTTTTTTTTTTTTCCTTTGTTTTTGATTGTTTTTCCTCTGAAGTAACCTTAATCACTGGAATGAAAAACAGGTATCAATCTGGGGTGGCAGGGGAAGAAGGGAGGGAATCTCCCTGGGAGCAGTATTAATGTGTTAGAACAGAAACAACAGAAGTTAACAGCGGTAGAGCAGAAATTGCGAGACACCTTATTTTTTGTAGTTAATGGTCTGGTTGAGAATACTAGCTGTTCATCCTTTTATACACAGTATTAAAAATAATTCTGTTTCTCCTTGGGTGACTACAAATACAAAGTTGTTTGTTGTCCTTTTTTTTTTTTTTTTGAACTGAATTAAAGATACTGCTTGATCAGCCTCGAGAAAAAAAATCCTGTGTATATGTCAATAAATGTTGATAATAGTTGACTGGAGTATAGCAAATATTGTCTCAATTCTGCTGGAATAAAATGCTTCATAGAATTTGATGTTACTTGTTCATGTAGATTTATTTATTTCTTCTTGGTTAGAAATTGATGGCCAATAATGAGAATGGACAAGGAAACTGAATGGATTGAAGTTCCCTAAGTTAGAAATTCTCTCCCTGTCATATTTAGGGTTAAAGATGTGATCAGTATTTAAATCTTGTTACAGTTTGCAGCTTCCAACATCTTCCCCTTTTCTTTTTTATAAGGTAAGAAATTCTCTGGTTGACATACGGTTGCCCTCATTGTGCCAGCCCTTGCTGTTATCTCAAGTTCATTTCTTTAGCTGAAGCAGTTCAAATAATGCCAGGCTCTTGTCCTTAAAAGATAAAATTATTTCTGTTTGACTTTGTAGTAGTGCGTGAGGCTTGTGCTGAGTGTTGGTAGACTTGAAGACTCCGTTTATAAAGCGGATGACTAGCTGTCAGTTTCATTTTGTTCTTAGTTGGTGGATTTAGCTTCATTTGCTTTAAAATGGCAAGTTTATTGTACGAAAATCGATTGTCTGGCAAAAAGCTTTTCAGACAGTCGAATATAGTGTTTTACGTGTATGTACCTGTTGGTTTGTCTTTAATTTTACTGTAGTTTTGATTTCAGGTTGATCTTGTCTCTTAGTGAGTTTAAGTCAAGCATATTATTCCCTTTAGAAGAGGACTGTGTTGCTTTGACCTTCCAGTCAAATATTTTAGAATATCTTGGAGCATGTGAAGATAATATTCTGTTATCAAACTGAGAAGTCAACAGTCCTTCCTCCCACCCCCCCAGTCTGTAACCTAATGACATTTTTAAATGCTCAGAAGAGCAAAAGGTTAGTGGTAGAAACTTACTTGTAAGTAGCTCATTAAAAGATGCACGCATTGCCTTTTGCTTCCTTTAAAAAGAGAAATGTACAAAATTCCTGACAATCGGAACTTGAACTATGTATTGGTCTGAGAAAATAACAAAATAACATTGCCAGATGTTGACATGTTTTATTAGAAATGAGAAGGAGGAGAGTAGTCTGCTTTTACATTCTCAGTACAGATTGAAAACCCGATATTCAGCCAAAAATAGTTAAGACTGAAAAACAATTATTCAAATTCAAATGCTGGTATTATTTTTTTTATGGACAGTTTTTTTGTGAAGCCATTTTATTATGGGTCCTGTTGAAGCTTTATTTGGGCACATCTAATTGGGCACAGACAATTATTTTTCTTTCTTCCTCTGGGTCTTGATTAAAACTTACCAGAATAACTTTGATTGGGAAAAACTCATGCAGGATTGTAATAATCAAGTATCTGGATAGCTTGTGAGTTTGGGAGTCTGAGCCAAATGATTTCACCTGAATTATGGAATATACTCTGCAGGGATTTTCTTGAATGGCCTGATTGATTAGGAAACAAGTGATTTTTTTTTTTTTTTAATTTTTAAGAACTGTCATCTTTTCTTTAGATTTCTTAAGTAGCAAGATGGGCTGTAGTAGGTAATTTTTTCTTAAATGTCACAATTTTTAATCTTTACCTTGTTTCTCTTCTGTTTGAGAGCTTTTTGGTATTTAGAGTTAGCTTTCTAATTAGAGAGTACCAAACAATGAGTTCCAGCAATACTTGCACTGTTAAAAATGTTTTCTCTGTAGAGGAGTTTTGTTTGAAAAGCAGATCTATCTACCCAGTGTTTAGAACTTCATATTCTGAATTTGAGATGCTTTTCAGGAAGAAATGTGTGAATGGAAGAACTAAAATACTGAAAATAAAGTTGTTACTGGTCTTACTCTCTCAGGCTAGTAGGTTGTCCTAGCAGACTAGCAACAGCTTTGCTTATGAAACAACATGGTGGTGTTGTAACAACACTGTTGTTGCAGCCTGTTAACAGCTCCTCCTGTTCTGATAGAAGGTTCCTGTGCTTGAAAAGAAATCTGTCTCCTGCATGCAAAAACTTATTCAAAACAGAAAAGATTTTTTTGAGAAACGTCTTGTAACTTGAATGGGGGAGGACGTGACAGCCTGTAGCTCATAAGTGAGATGTAAATTCTTTGCCAGGACTTCATCATAGTACTGACAGTGCTTTTGTGCTGACAGAGTTTGCTGGGTACATTGAAGTCTTTGAGTGTGGAAGAGAATAATTGGTGGTTACTGAAGAAATATGTCTAGGTGTCCCTAGGGTGCAGCAGCTTTACCAGCATAAAATAGAAGAGTGGAGCCCCTATGGGATTAATTTTTAACTTTTAGCTATTTATGAGTTAGTTTTCTTCCTCTTTGATCTCCAAGCCAGATTAAGATTTGAGTTTACAGTGTTTAGGAAGGCTTGGCCTTGGAAGGCTACTCCTTTCTTACATCATTGCAACAAAGAGAAGGGAATTTGAGTGCACAGAAGTGGAAGTTTTCTAACAAAATTCACGTACAGATGTTTTGGACACCTGTGCTTCTTAGTCTGTGATGTTCTCGTTTGATGTTCTTCGTATGTGATACTGCCTAGCTGAGCATGGCTAGTAGAGTTCATACCCACCCCAGGTGAAAAGGCAACCACATTCCAGCTTAATTGCTCATCACAGCTTGCTTTAGTAGTAAAAGAAGCTGTTGTGATGGAACATTTCCTTGAACAGAAATGAAAGGAAACTGTTTGCCCCTTTTCCACTTTCTGCTCTACTGGTAGAGAAAAATTGCTTTTCCCCTGGCTGTTTCCTACTAAACTCTCACCACAGCCTTTAGTATATCCTGTCTTGTACTGAATATCCATTTGGTTTAGTTAGCTCAGTTTTTCTCTCTCTTTGTTTCTTTTTCTAAAAAAGGGGAAAGTCTCTAAAATAGACTGTCAAGTCTATATTAAGAGTTGTTCATGGGTAAAGTATTTGACTGAGATACCTCATAATTTAGTTTACCCATTTAAGATGTTACCAGTTTAAGACCCTGTACGTCTCATGCAGCATTTCTTGAAACACCAAAAAGTGTAATTTTCAAGAATTTCAAAGATAACAGTTGAATATATGCTTTGATCTTTCTTCAATTTTATTTTCTTTCTATCGTATACCTTTATGAAGTTTGTATTTTCAGCTCTGAAGAGATAATAAGTCAGGAGTATGGGCACACAGTCAAACTTCATGGGATTATGGTGTTAATATTTTACTGCTAATCAACAGAGCCAGTGTAACAGTGTATGCATGCTTTGCCCACTCTGGTTGTGAAGTACAATACGTTAACGGAAACAAAATTCATTGGCTATCTTAGTTGCTCTCAGCAGTACATAATTCGTGCTTGGTAGTGACCCCTATAACTGAGGGTACCTCGCTTTTTCACTGTACACGTTTTTGTTTGCATATAGCTTTGTTAAACTTGAACTCTCTAGGCTCCAGTTTTCCAAGGGAGGGGCAAAGCTGTTGTAAGAGTTCTGACAATGGGCTTAGAACTGGAAATAGCTACCTGATATTGTGATACTTGTTTTTAGAGGCATTGAGAAAGGTAATTTTCACATACCTGCAAGAGCTAGATAAGTTCTCATAGTGGGGGAGGAAAATAGCTTTGATTGCACTGTTGGTTTGTGGGGGATTGTGGTTAAAGCCTGTCTACCTGTCTCTTCATGGGTATGATCCTTGTTTGTGGTAAAATTGGAGAAAAGATCCTTGGTTTTGGTGAATCTGGTGGTGATATTGTCATATATGCTTTAGAATATAAGTTATTGCCTTTTGAGGTAGCTGACAGGGACAGAGACCAGTGAAATAATTTTGAATCTCTTAATAAACATTTATGTGTGATATAACATCTAGCTCAATGGTGCACAGTAACCAAGCTATGTGATTCTAGGAAATGCATTCCAAATCACGTTGCCAATCTCCAGATCTCCTTCAGTCTTAAATTGCTACCCTCTCCCTCTTTTCACGTGTTGAACCTGGAGGTGTTCAAGGCCAGGTTGGATGATGCTTTGAGCAACCTGGTCTAGCGGAAGGTGTCCCTGCCCATAGCAGGGGGGTTGGAACTCAATGATCTTTAAGGTCCTTTCCAACCCGAACCATGGTTTGATTCTATGATTCTATCGCATCTTTTATGTGCTTCTTCCCTGCTGTCTGCTTCTTGATATTTTTCACCAGGAATCAACACAATTGGGAATTCAGCTGTGGCATTTAAGATATTACCACACCAGTTGCATAGGTGGCCAAGAATGACATGTGCCGGTTTGGAGAAAGAATAGTATGTATTTTTGCTTAGCAAAGGTGGTAGAAGCTATTGGTTTATGAAGATATGTTTAACTTGAACCATGGCAGACAGCGAGTGCCATCCATCAGGATTGAAATGATACAGGTTGTTGTGAGCTGTCTTGGGAGCCAGCAGGAAATTTTACTCCACTGACTCCCAGTTAATTTTGTGTTCTGTACTCCATATGCCTTGAAGTCTTACGAGCTTGACACATTAGAAAATCTGTGAAGGGATAACTGAAGGGGTTGCACAAATCCTATTTGACAGAATTAGCAACAGAATTCAAGCCATTGCTATGTCAGTCAGATCTCAACTACTTGAATAAACTTTCTTTTGGAACTGATCTTTGGATCGATGTTAAGCTGTGTTCTTTGATGTTATCCTTGAATCATCCTTTCCTTTAGAGGAGAGTGAATTAGACTAGCCCCTTTTTGAACATACTTGTGTAAACTACTTGGTTATGTTAAACTAGGTTATGTCACTACTCTGCCTTTTGCAGCTAGTTATTACTTTAGTTGAAGGATTGTCGTGCTATTCAGTCTTGGGTTTCTGATCTTCCTACTCTCTTGCTCTGTTTCCCTCTAAGTAGTGAATGTTTTTACCAATTTGATACTTCTTAGTTTTGGTTTACTTTGAAGTTGTATGAAAAGAATGTTAAAGCATAAAATCATCTCTCAAAAATAAGGAAAAGATCAAATTAAGATTGCCTGTGCATCCTTCATTTGTTTCCCCTCTATGTAAATTAACTCCGTTATTGCAATCTGTTTTCTTTTGCAATCTTGAAATAGAAAGTGGACAAGCAGGAAGGGAGCTTCTATATGAATCTTATGGCAGATCAGCAGAAACATTGGAAAGATGGTCTTGTGATATGAAAAGAACAATATAGCAAACACAGCTCCCAAGAGCATATGAATGTGTAGAAAACATCTGTTTGGAGGTTATTGTCGGAGTGAGTAGCTGCACTAGCTTGTGTTTTGACTTAAAGGAGCTGCTTGAGAGGCTGAAAGCGACTCAAGTATATGTTTGAAAAAATGGTATTCCTGATACATGTCAAGAAAATAGCAAAAGTAATAATGTTATTGACCTTAGATGTGCATGTCTCAACATAGTTGGAGTTCTGTAAATAAAGAAGGACTCCTTATAATTAAGAGTGTTGAAGGGTTACAAGTTCCTAGAATGAAATACTAACTTACTTTCAACTTACAGTTGAAAGCTGTCTCAATATGGAAAAAAATCGCAATAATAGTGAAAGTCACTATGACTGCATGAGGAGCTATTTAGTGCCTTGAAGACTGAAAATGCTTTCTACAAAACAGAAAAGTGAAAATAAGTAATTACTGCAAAAGTTCAATATGAAAGAAAGATACAAGCATATGAGTGAAATCTACCCATGGTGTATTGTTTTAAGTTAGCAGATTTGTAAAGCATTAAGAAAGGTTCTATAAATCACTAGAAAGATGAAGAAAGGATTGAGCCTGTGAATAGAAAAGGAAAGCAAAGAACAGATTACACACTTAGGCAGTAAATCATGCCAAACAGAAAGGACAGTTTCAAAACCTTTTAGGCACTGGATGTTATGTCAGTCAGTAGGATTAAACTCTGTGGGTTGGCTTTGGGTTTCTTTTATTTGAAGTATAAGCAAATGAACCTGAATTTTTTGACATTTTGGGCGAGTTTCCAGATGATAAATACTATTTTTATTCTTCTACTATCATGTGAAATAGTGTCTTCTGGAAATCACTGGACTGAATAGTCTCTGATACCTATAGGATATAATATACAATTAACTTGTGCCTACATAAAAAGTAGCCTAAATGATTTTCAGAAGAAGAATCACACTGAACTAATGTGATTTCCTCTTCTTATTGTGTGGTAACTATTGTGAAAGAGGAGCAGTAGCTGTGTTCTTACCATTCAAATATTTTTGACTTGGCGTTAGTGTGACATTTGAATAAGCACACAAGAAAAATGTGGTATAAAATCAGTGGATTCTTGTTTGTTATTAATTGCAAAGACCACTTCTTGGGGTATCGCAGTTGTAGTTTGGTTTAGTAAAATCACTCTTGTTTCAACTGGGTGTCTGACTGAGAGAGGGCATTTGGTTCTGTCAAACTGAGTGGACCTGCTAAAGGGTATTTTGAAGGCAGACTGCATGGCCTTTCCTGCTTTCTGAAAGTATCTTGGATGGCTGGGATATGAGTGTTCTTACAAAATACATATGTGACAGCAGATGGAGAAGCATTAAAATCAACTGCATGCAATTCAGTGGATAAAGCTCCAAAGTGTTTAACAGGGGGAGGAGAGGGCAGAAGGGAGTCTAGTTTACAAATATGAATGAGTAGCAGGCTGACCAGTGCTTGTGTAGAAGAGACTCTGGGTTACAAGTGCAAACTGAATGAAAATCAAACTTTTCTGAAGTAGCACTTCAGAAAGTGCTGCTACAAAGCAAAAACAAATTTCAGGGCTATATTCACTAAGAGTTATGATGAAATATGCTTCTTTTATTTATATATCTCAATAAATACATTTATATGTAAGTGCATATAGGAGCTGGCTGGAGACCAGCAAAAGTTAAATGCTGAGAGAATGAGACTCACGTTGAAGGAATTATGTGTTTAGTTTAGTAAAGATTGGGAAAGGACAGAAATAAGTTGAAATAAGTTAAATAGTTCTCTTCTGTATCCATGAAGAGTAAGAGAAGTAGTTTGACGTAATTTTTTCAACTCACTGTGAAGACAATTCTTCCAATCATAAAAGCAAGAGATAGGGTGATATGGAAAATGTTCAAGGTTTTTAAGTACAGGGATATTTTAAGAATCTTGGTCCGTCCTTGTGGTAGGAGGATGGAGAGATGACTTCGCTGGGATATCTTCAAATCCTAAGTTTGTAAGATTGTAGTTAAAATTGTCTGAAAAGTGTTAATCCATTATACGTTGTCCTGCTATGTATGTCGCTCCTAATTCTCAATAAGTTTGTGGCAGAAAAACAGTTTTATGTATTTGTGCCTGTCAATACAAGGAAGGATTTTCTCCCTCTGAAACTTTCTTTTCAAATGCTTCATTTCAGAAACTTAGACTTGCAGAGTACCTTTTGTATGTAATGCAAGTGGGCTGTGTGTATCAGTCATGGCTTTTAAAAAGTACATAACTGAATTACCTTGAAGCTAAGAGTGCATGTTTCAGAATTTGTGCATGATATTACAGTAGTCTTTAGACTTAGTGTTATTCTGAGAAAATTAATGTTCTTTGTAACCTCTTTGCTAGTACAAATATTGTTAAGCACTGAAGAGGGATTAATTTCAAGTTGTTGCTTTTAAACTTCAGATATTTTCTGAATTACTATGGTAACCAGGAGCTCAATTTCCTAGTTAAACTGGATTAATGTGGCCTTCAAGGGCTTCATTTAAGAGCTTTTTTTATTTTTTAACTAGATCTGGCTCCCGATAATCCAGTTTTGTGTATTAATGAGACACAATGTGAAACCATTTTTTTTACAGTTCTTGTAAGGGAGAGAGGAAGAAAAAAATAGTCTGTCATAACATCTTCTGAGTGATCAGGCATTGGAACAGGCTGCCCAGGGAAGTGGTGGAGTCACCATCCCTGGAGGTGTTCAAGAAACGTGTAGATGTGGTGCTTAGGGACATGGTTTAGTGAGTTAGGTGGTGTTGGGTTGATGGTTGGACTTGATGATCCTTGAGGTCTTTTCCAATCTTAATGATTCTGTGATTTTTGGAGAGTATCTTCCAAATTTTCTGAATATCCTTAGCTGTATATTGGGATGTGCATATGCAAGCATGTAGCCAGCAGCTTGAGGAAGGTGATTCTTTCGTTCACTCTGGCACTTGAGACCACATCTGGAGTACTGTCTTTAGGGAGCCCCACTACCAGAAAGACATGTACTGGAACGAGTCCAATAGATGGCCACCAAGATGGTTAGGACTTGAACTACATGATGAATGAGAAGAGGCAGACTGGATTTCTTCAGCCTTCAGAAGAGAAGGCAAAGGGAAGGTCTTGCTTATGCCGACAACAGCCTAATTGGAAGGTGACAGGGAAAACAGCGACAGGGGGAAAACAAGGGATGACAGACACAAATTGGAACATGAGATATTCCAATAAGATATAAAAGAAACACTTGATACCATGAAGGTAGTCAAACAGTGGAATGCATTGACCAGAGAGGTTGATTAAAAGACAATTTTCTAAATATTATTTAGCCTCTCCTAAGAACATTTTTTCAGTATTTGAATGAATAGTGGTTAGTAGGCCATGATGTGCTCTACAATTTTGTTACAGCTGATATAGAGTACTCTTAGGCATCTTCTGGAAAAGGTCTATAGACAGCTATTCTTTAGTTTGTACAGATTGAGCTGATGCTTGATAGAAAAAAACAAATTTTGAAAATGTTTGGTGAAAACCTATTAAAGATACCCAGCTATGTTCATCAGATAAGGTATGATTAATTTATGTGGCATAGAGTAATAGAGAGTTGTAAAATAGTATATTTTATTATTCCACTTGGAAAAAAACCCAAATAAGGGCTTGTATTCCCCGGAGTATCACATCTTAAATATGTATCAGTTGGTTCAATGAAAGTAATTCTCTTTATGTAAGGACTTTGCCTTGCTTCTATCTTTAGACTCGAGTGGCTAGAGTAGTAGTTATGAAATCTTTAAAAGCATTTTTTTTCCTTTTGAGCTGTCTAACACTTTCAGAGTTCCTGTCATTATGGGGACTGGAGAAATCTAGGAATTTATTACAAAATGGTATTTTTATCCCTTGATTTCAAGGGAAGTTATCCAAGATGGTCAGTATAGCTGGAGAGAATGAAAATGAAAAGGATTCTGTGCCACCTCTAATGGCAGTTTGTTGGTCTTCTGTCCTGATTGCGTGCGGTTGTGGGATGAGATCCTCTTCATTTGTGGAGATGTGCTGGTTGTTGGTGGTTTTCCTTTTTTTTTTTCTATTTTTTCTTTTTTTTTTTTTTTTTCCCCTTGGCCTTACTCAGAAGGGAAGCAGTGTTGAGATACATGAAATCTGTTGGTGCATAGTATAATGGAGAACACAGCTGATGCTTCAGATGGGCATAGGGTTTACAGTAATGTAATAGGAATATTTACAGTAAGGCTGAAAGGAATAATACCTTTTGCTGATACTTGGTTCTGTTTGGGCCATTGCTCTAAACGAAGAACAACTCCAGAAGAGCTGTGGGTTTTTTAACATCTGCATCCACTCCCTACTTTTCCAGTGTGGAGCTGTGCCTAGGAACTTACTGTTAATCAGAATTGCACTGGAGTTTTCTATGAGTAGTAGGCATTCGTAGTCAGGTTTTCTTTGTTGATTCCCTTATTTCAAAGTGATAAATTTCTTTGCTAAAGCTTGTTTTCATTTCATTGCAACACTATCAATGTTATAGGCTTGTTTTTTGGGGAACTTACGTTATTGAGTTTCTTTGGCTTAACAGTCAGATAACACACCTGTTTTCTACTGAATGTGCTCTGTTCAGCTTTATATGGGAATGACATGGATGTATTTTTTTTGTTGTTATTTTCACTGAGAGCTGCAAATACAGGTCAGACTGAACTTATGTTGATGCTTGTTGGAACTGCCTAACTTGTAAAAGATAATTAATTTTTTTCTCTTTAAAAATATGATTTTGTTTACTGTGATACTTTTGACCCAAAGTGTGAATAGTATCTCCTGTTATTTCCCTGGGATGCATTTTTGGGTCTTATATTTTGTATTGCAACTGATGAGAAGCAATGTGTTGTCTGTATGTATTATTTGCATTTAACAGACAGGCCCTCGTGACAGTGTCAGCAAATGTTTTAAGATCAGAAGAGCAGAGCATTTCAGTGGTACTCTGCTGATCAAGTACACTTTTTAAATTTTTTTTTCTCCCCTTGGGTTGCTGTTTTTTTAAAAAAGAACCATAAATATTATATGTGAGAACTGAAAAGCTGTGAAGCAGTCAGAGAATATTTTTGTACTGGTGAGATGGATAAAAGAGTGACTAAGACTGTATTAGACTGAAAAGGTGGTTGCTGGAGAGAAGAGCCAAAGGTCCAAACTTCAAATGAAAGGATATTTTAGGTGTTGATAATTTTGGTAGGGTACAGAACAAACAAAATTTCCTCTTCTGAAATTAATGTGTTTGATCACATACTGATATCTTAATGTTGCTGTTTTAAATTTAATTTTAAAATGGATTTCAGACTCCCTTTTATAGACAGAGTTGTATAATTGGTCTACATATGTAAGTAAATGGATCTCTTGATTTTTTTTTTTTATGTCTTTGCATGCATTTTTTCTTCACTATTTTTTTTACCTTATGTTTCCGAATCTCTTTTTTAAAGAGTTTGAATTTTCCTTTTTCATGGAAGGTTCTCATATCTGAATTTTTTAGATACTTCTCTATATGATGATCTATATGACAAGGCATACACAGGATGTCTAGCATTGAGGTTTATTTGATGATGGTCTTGGAAAGTGTCAGAAAGAGAATTGACTTCAAAACATCTCTGCTGCTCAAATTAAGGATTTGTAAAATGGTTTTGGAACTTTCTTCTTTTGCAGCTTAATTCATAATAGTGGTGTTAAACACTGTTCGTGTTTGTAATCTGAAAGTTTCCTAAACTGTACAGAAAGCAGAAGGTGAACACTAGGAATCTGATCTGTTTTTCACTGTGTTAGCAATGTATATAGCTTTCTCATTAAAATGCTAGCATTGTTTTTTCATCAGCATTGTTTTTGTTTATATCTGTACAGCAATTATAATAGCCTTTAAAATACTTCTATGAATAACATTTAACTTTAAAACATATTTGTTTAATTGCTTGCAAATAAAAGACTTTCAAAGTCTGTTCAAGGTAGGAGCTTTCATAATAGAAGCCCAAAGCAAGTTTTCAGGGCTGCTTAATAGAGAAAGAGTTATTTCAAAATGCAAATTGTGAATGTATGAGGGCATTTTCTTTAGGAGTTGTATGTCTGAATTTACTGAAGTCCTGTTTTAAAGGTATTAATGAGATACCAAATCACTTCTGTGTTGACAAAAGAACAATTTTTATTTTCCCCTGTGTGGTTTTTTTTTTTTTTTTAAGTTCTACTATGCGTCAGAAAAGTTGTTTGGAAAATTAGTAAGAAACACCTACAAATGTGTGATAAACCTACATTTTAAAAAATTGTATGTTGAACAAAATTAGGTACTAAACACCCAAACCATATATATTTATTTCTGTTGAGTGCTAGGTCCAGCTTAAATCTTATGTAAGGTCATTTTGACTAGTAGGATGATGAAAATGGACTGGTGGGCAGTAAACATTAAACTTGTCAGGAAAAAGGAGAGTAAGAAATGAGAAAGCCTTGAACTTTCCGTTATCTAGATGGCTTGGAAATGACAAAACATATTGCATAACTGTTTGTATGGAGAAAATGAACTCTGAAAGCAGTGCCAACGATAGCACTTCAGAGGTTGCAATTCCCTTAGTCCATAGATTGTGAGAAACAGTTCTGGTAGCTGTTACAGAAGCGGCTGGTTGCAGTTACTGATTTATCCCTGTCAAAATAGGTAAGAATTACCTGAGCTACTGATGTAACACCTTTTTAAATACTATGACTCTGTAGGGTCTAAGATGCAAACTATAAAATAGTTTGTGTTCCGCAAGTTCCATAGTCTTGTCTTAGTTTTGTGTTTTGTCATCTGGGATGACTTAGAACAAGAGAAAGGCTTGCACAGATGCCAGATAGAAGTGTCTTAAATTTTAGAAGAGTTGTACTGTTTAGATCTTGGAGAATTAATTGTAAATCTGATGCTATCAGGGGCATATAAAATGTTCACTGCTAGGTATAGAGCTCTGATTGACATATTTGTAATACGACAAAGTCCTGGACACCTCTGTGGATTTTGTAGTGCAACAGTTCTTCACTTAGCAGTGTTGCAAATGTAAGTGCTGTTGCATTTTAGCAAAAAGTAGGTTTAAGGCCTGTGACTTTTTTGCTTGTGACCCTCTGTTTAATTTCTAGGAGAGGAGTCTTCCCTTTTTCTCATCTTTCAGTTTCACTTTGTAGTTAAATTTTTGAATAAAACTCCTCTTACCTGTCAGTAGTTGATGAAGTGTACTTTAGTGTGCATGTTTATTGCTGAACTTTAATATTTCAAGTATTCTATACAATTTCCTTATAGAAACGACTACAAAAAGAACTATTGGCGCTGCAGAATGATCCACCTCCAGGAATGACTCTAAATGAAAAGAGTGTACAAAATTCAATTACACAGTAAGTATATATACTGGTTTATTTTTGCTATCAAGATGAAAAGTCTAAGTAATGAAAAGTCCTCTGCATGCCACTTCCACCAGTTATTCCAAATAACATTCTGATTTTTTTTTTTTAGTCTAGGGAGTGAAACATTGTTCCGCTTAATGAGCATTTTGCAGTAACATGCTGGACACTCTCAGGAACTGGATACTGAATTAATTACATTTTTATTAGGCATTTTACTGTCTAACAAAATGTCAATTGGTAAAAGCTTCGGCACGTTTTAGAACAAAATAATTTAACAGTATCTTATAGCTTCTAACCTCTGAAACCCCTTGTAAGTTTACTGAAATAATGGAGTAGCTGGTTTAGAGTTTCTGCATTATTTGTGTTCAGTATATTTTGCAGCTGTTAATTTCCATTAGCTTCTTTCTCTAAAGCAAGTGGAGGAAACTTCTTTAAGTGCAAAGTTATCTAAGTACATTTCTTTGCACTTTCCTTCCTGCTGTATTTTTTCCTGTGAGTAGTGAAATGGAAAGAGAAACATGGTTAAATAGAAATTCTGTGTTCTGTCCATTGAAATGGACAGGTGTTGTTCCTGGTGTTTTTTTTTTTTAATCCACTGAAATTCAAAAGATGTAGACTGTGTTGACATTTCTTTTAGATTATTTTCTTAGTTTAATTTTAGAGAAATGTTTAAAAATTCTTAAGAGATGTAAACATGTATGAGAGTATGAATCTCAGGTTCTATGTTCTGGACTATATTATTGATTGATAGATCAATATAAAAACAGCATAGAGCTGACTTCTGATGTAGCTCTGCATTTTTGGTGGTGGCACTCAAGCCATGCCACATGAGGCTTTTCTGAGCTTTGCATATACTGAGTTAAACACTGCTATTGCTTTTTGAATGATGCTGGGTTTTGTGACAGTTCATACAGATGAATATGACAAAAACAAATTGAAATAGCACTTTCCAGAATTTGGTATAAATAATAAAAAACTGCTGTTCAACTGCTGAATTACAGCTTGTATTTCTTGCTTTACCTTGGGTTTTCTTTGGGAAGCAAAATACTTAATTTTTCTGAAAAAAGGGGCTCAAACTAATATTGCAAGTGTTTTTTCACTCATTTAAACAAAAACAGCAATGAGGAGATGGAAAAGGAAAATAAATTTTTTTTTTTTTTTCTGTTTGTAGATTTCCATTTTTCTTAGTTTGTCTCTGTTCACAGAGTTGTTGTTTTTCTGGGTTTTTTTTCTGCTATGTACAATTTTTATACCATTCAATACCTTACAAATAAACTTCCTGTTTACTGAAGCTTTCTGTGACAGGTAACATAGTGTTTTTCTCTACATGTTTTTTTGATGCAGAGTAGCGTGTTCTGAGTTCAGTAATCATGTTTCAGTTTGAACTGGTGCAGTAAAGATTTGTGTAGCAGTACTAGCTTGGTTTTGAAAGATGATGAATAAAATAATTTGATGCCATGATGTAACTGGGTCATTTGAAATGTTAAGCAATCATCTATTTTAAATACACAAGGATTAGAAATTTGAGATAACTAAACCATAAAATGCACAGGAAAGATGTGTTCTAGTGATTCCTTGACCATAAAAGGAGCAATGTCCAGGCAGAGTTATCTTCTGCTCAGCAAATGAAACTATTTTAAAAACTTGAAAGTTCTGGATCACAAGGACCAATAAAGTTGAAGAGTATTGGTGCAGCATGTGTATAAATGTAAAAGCAGAAAGCATAAGGAAAAATAAAATGGTCTGGAGTGCAGATGGATTAAATTGAATGAGTCTTCACAACATGAAAATAAGGAACACTAGTACAACCATCATCATGCTGCTGTTGAAGATGCATTTCTCCTGAAGAGTGTGACAGCAGAGAAGCAATTTTTCTCGAGATAAAAAAAAAAGTACTAGAGGGGAAGGTAAAAAATGTGCATGACTTAAATACATAGATGTGATGGGCTTACCCTTGGCTGGGGGCCAACCCACACACCCGTTCAGCCACGTAAAGGTCACTTTTTATCAGCTTTCTTCTGAGCACAAATCCAAAACACAGCCTCTTGCTAGCTATTGTTAAGAAAGTTAACTCTGTCTCAGCTTAACCCAGGACAATGGAGAGAGTGTATATGACAGGACGATGATGAGGCTGGGGAGAGGATCATCAGACTGCCTGGAAATCTCTGGAGGAGATTTCAGCTTTTCTGTACACATTGCTGTTCTGAAAAATCTCAGCTGCCTCACTTGTGTCTAATGTAAATCTTACCTGAGTGTTTTTATAGTCTCTTGATGAATCTTTACCTTATCCTATTGCTCAAATGTCTAAAACTCCATCAGGGGTGAAAGACAAAAATGCGGAAGTGATGCTACAAAGAATGGTATTAAGTGATCGACAACAGATCTTCAAAATGACAGAAGGTAGATACCAGAGTGTTGCTCTGTGTGTTGAACAATATGCAAAGCATCTGTGACGGGACTAAAAAAACCCCAACAACTCAACACAAAACCACCACCAACAAAAACCTCACACCCGGCACCCGCCCACCCCCAGCTTCACCTGTCCATTATTTCCATGTTTTTATGATGAAAGGAGCAGAAGCAGAGGGAAATGAATATTGTGATATGTAGACGTCTTGTCTTTATTACAGTTGCAAAGCATCCTTTTTTTTAAAATTTTTTTAAATTTTCTGTGACCTTTTTATGCTATTAACTTTCCTAGTTTTGGTTCTATTACCTGCAAGGTTATATACTATTTAATTTCTGAGTTTTTCACAAGTGTAAGTGTGAGAGCAGCATTGTCCTGCCCCCTTGGATATTATTTTATTTTAATAAACTGTATTGATTATTTCCTTGACAGAAAAGGAACATGAAAGAGAATGCTTACT
This sequence comes from Pterocles gutturalis, assembly GCF_000699245.1. Classification (NCBI taxonomy): domain Eukaryota; kingdom Metazoa; phylum Chordata; class Aves; order Pterocliformes; family Pteroclidae; genus Pterocles; species Pterocles gutturalis. Next base: position 6,079 of record NW_010107992.1, on the reverse strand, counting down.
GGTTTGATTTCTTCTGAGCCTGTTTTGGTGTAGGAATAATCTTTGGAATGGGTCTTTTGTTTCAACTTTGTTGTCTCACATTGAAGTAATTTTATTTGGAATTGATGGGCCTGTGTTGAGTTCAAGTCATAATTACTTATATAATTTACAACGCTATATCGATGCCTGTTTGTAAAACACCAAGCTTGTTTCTTTCAAATGTAGGCTTGTTGTGTTATTCACTTTTGTGATAGTTAAGGTAGTAATGGAGAGTTTAGAAGATCTCGCTGTGATTGGCAGTTGATTTATTAATCCTGTGCTACAGGAATAAAATTATAATTTGTCAGTCTACAGTACTAACAATTTTTCCCCATTCCTTAGGTGGATTGTAGACATGGAAGGTGCTCCAGGAACACTGTATGAAGGGGAGAAATTTCAGCTTCTATTTAAGTTCAGTAGTCGGTATCCTTTTGATTCGCCTCAGGTAACTGCTTTCTTACTTCTTGCTTAACACTACCTTTAGGTTATAGCTGCATGACACATACTGAATATTAGTATCATCCACTAATTATTTTAGTTTAGTTACTTTAATTTGTGTTAAACACGTTGTGCAGATGCCTTTTCTTTTGAAAATTATTCTAGAGTGAGGTGTAGTGCTGTGACAGTCTACTTGGTTTCATAGGAGATGAAAGAGTAGTGTAAACCGGGCACTTCTTTGGGGCTGATATTCATATCATATGAAAGAGCAACACAAGGGTTAACAGGAAGGTCCCTTTCACTGCAGTGTAGGAGTAGAGTAAACGACAAGCTGCTTCTTTGTCCCCTCTCTTTTTGCTTCCAACTTCTTTTTTTTTCCTGGTTTATTTTTAACCTCTTGCCTCTTCTTTTCTGCTATTGTTAGTACAGGTGATGAAATACTGTGCTTGTGGTAGGGATTCTCATAGGAACAAGATATCTTTATAAGAGGCCTGCAAATGTAGTGGTTATAATTGCGGTATAAGATACTGCGTTGCTTTTGTAAAGCCTGTCCCCATGTGCCAAAAGATGAGCTGTCAGGGAAGAAGACGGGCCTGGCTGAATGGAGAGCTTTGGCTGGAAAGTAGGAAAAAAAGGAGAGTTTATGATCTTTGGAAGAAGGGGCAGGTAACTCAGGAGGACTACAAAGATGTTGTGAGGTCCTTTCCAACCTAAATGATTCTATGAGTGTAAGAAAAGCAGGAGTGCCTTAGTTCTTATCCTGTCTCTTTCAGCTCAAAGTTCCAAGAGTGATCTCTGACGCTTTTCTCATTGGTGTTGAAATGGAATGGAGCTGTGAGAGACACTTAAACCATAAACATTGCATATTTTTAGGTACCATGATAAAAACTAGAATGCTGACTTTTCAGTGTTAGGTTTTAAGGAACAAACTGGCCACCTGTACTTCTGTGCCCCATCAGTTTTGCGGTGAACTACTCATAGGTGACCCATAGGAAAGTAGACGCTTCCCTTTGGTTCAAAATAGATACTGTTTGTACTCATTACCCAACCTGTGTGTGTGGTTCTGTGCAATTTATTGTAAACCAGCAAATTAGAGCCATACATGTGCGCTGATTTTTTATTTTTTTTTTTAAGCACAGAAAACAATTAAGAATTTAAGTACTGGATACTTGGTTGTTGTAGATGGCTAGAATTTCCTGTCTAAAATTGCTGCTGTGTAGTGAGTTCATTCTATATTACAAACCTCTGGGTCATAATTCTCTCTGCAGCGAGTCTACTTACTGTGAGTTGACAGGTTACGCTTCTGCTTATTCACCTGGTTGTTTTCTGCCTTTAAATGTATGTTGTCTATCCTAGTGTGTATGCTTTTACTTACCTAGTATGCCTAGTACTGGTTTTCCTGTAAAAGGAAGACATTAATTAGAAGTGAAATACCTGACTGGATTATGAAGGTAAGCTCTTCAATGCTTAAGGAATATCAGTTTAAAGACCTATGAAAGATCATTCTGCATCCAGTTTTTGGCTGCCTTAGAAACCTATTAGATAGGTTAAGCTCTCTAATATCAGTTTCCTATATGATGGTGTTGCTTCTTGTAGTCAGTGATGAGGTGGTTGTGTTGTGTATGTGTATACGTATTTGTACACATACATATATCTATATAACTTAGGAAACACTTAAGAGACTTCTGGGTATAATACTATACTATAATAATACTCATTTGTGAATCTTCTTGTGTTTCCTGGTGTATAATGTTGTGGCTTATGAAATAATTAAAATCCAGTGTTTTGGCTAGGCAACTGTATTTTTTAGGACATAAAAGACTGAGGCTGCAAGATAGGAAAAGTTGAGTTTGATGTTTTTACGCTGTTACCTTTGCATTTTTCTATGCTGTATAACTATTCATAGGAGAACCCCTATGTTTAAATATTTATTTCATCTTCACTAGCTATTTAGGCTTCCATTAGTTTATTTTACATTTCATTTAATAACTTCCAAAAATGAATGAACCTGATGTGGTAAAGTTTATTTTTTAGTGTAAGTGAAAATGGCAGAGCAACTTCTTAAATAAGTTTGTTTTCCCCAAAGCAATACAGTCTTATTTAAAATGTGGACAATAAATTACAATTCTGTTTGGTTTTTTTTTTTAGGTCATGTTTACTGGAGACAATATTCCTGTTCACCCTCATGTATATAGCAATGGTCATATCTGTTTATCCATTCTAACAGAAGACTGGTCTCCAGCTCTCTCAGTGCAATCTGTTTGTCTTAGCATTATTAGCATGCTTTCCAGCTGCAAAGAAAAGGTATGGGGTTTTTTAGCACTCTTGGAGTAGAATAAGTTAATAGTTTTCTACTTTGCAAAGTGAGATTTTCATTTCTCCAGTTCTAAAACAGGCAAAACAACTATATCCACATGTCTACTACTGAAAAAATACTAAGGTAGAACTATGAAATAAACAGTGCAGTAAGTTTTTAAATTGTTTTCATGGTAACCTACTCATATATCATTATTGGAAAAGAGGAGTAAATGGAGCCTTTCTAGTTGTACTAATAGTGAAGTTCGATCATGTTCTAGGACAATTCTTTGTAAATTGATTCTGTCTCTAAAGGCAGTGCAAAATGACTATTGAAGTGTCTTTAGTGTGGATGTTTGTAAGGCTTTGGGGCTGTACTATTTCAGTGATCTTGACCTTTTTCATTTCAGGAAAGTAAATGGTGCTAAGCTGCTTTTTTGGTCATAGATGAGTGGCACTGATACTTTAGACTTTTTCTGTAAAGAGACTACCCTTTTACTCTTGGCCATTTCTTTCACAGTGGAGTTTCTGTGAAGTTAGATGTGGTCAGAGTACATCTTGTACATCTGTGCTATCCAAATACACCTATTTATGTCACGTCCCAGTCAATCCTAGTCACATGTATGTGGTAGAAAAATGCCCCCAAAATGGCTTTGTATTGTATCCTATGACTTTGGTTTTGCATAATGATGACACGTATGAAGAAAGCTGAAAAATATGAAGTATTGATCAGATATAGCTGTTTAAGTTTACTTTTTCACGAACTCCATGCTGAGACTTACAGATGTGAATTGGATCTAGTGTATCAGAATTACATTCCAAACTGCAGTTTGCAGCTGTTCCTTTCTTGTGGGTTGTTTTCTTTCTTTCTTTCTTTCTATTTATTTCTCCCCCCTATCTACAAACAGTTTGGTATTTTTCATTGACTTTTTTTGCTTGGAGTTTCTCCAGTAAGAATTGCTATCTGGATCCTTAGATTTTTCTTGACAAAGGTTTAGCCTTGCCTGTTACCACATTTCCAATACATTCTTGTGTTAGCCATTTGTAAGCTTATTAAATAGCTTGCATATTTCAATGTGAGGATTGTTTGATTATTCGTAGGTCTTTTTCTTCTGTTGCAGAGGCGACCTCCAGATAACTCATTTTATGTAAGAACGTGTAACAAGAATCCAAAGAAAACAAAATGGTGGTATCATGGTAAGTATTTAACTAGGATCAAGAATTTTGAAGGTTTTTTTGGGCTGAAAGCAATTAAAGTGTAGGAAGGTAGGATAAATGCATTCAAAGCCTTAAACTAATTTTTTTTAAGTTACATGAAGTTACTAAAATCCCGTTTCTGAGATACTCAGCTGTGATTTTTTTTTTATACCATATTTTAATAATTCCTGATGGAAATTTAAACAGCACAGGTTTATGTTTTAAATTGTAGGGTTGAATTTGAATGAAAGTTCTTGTAAGCTGTATTAGTCGATGACAAGTTTTGAGATTGGGGAACATCCATAATAAAACTAATTTAGCTCTAAACCCAGTGTATTTTGTTGTTGGTAATATTTAAAGAGCTTTTATGGAAATTAAGAGGTGCCTTTATCTTTGTAAACAACTGTGTTTTAATAGATTTCCAGTGTTAATCGGAATTTCCAATATGGGACAGTTGACTGACTTAAAAGCTCTTAAGAACTAATAGTAATAATATAGTAATAAGATTCTACACGCACATGATAAAAAAAATACCATACTAAAATTGCTATGTATAGTATTACAGTGTCTGCAGTGTTAGTGTTGTGTTGGTTTGGGGTGGTTTTCTTTGTGTGTGGTTTTGGATTTTTTGGGGGTTTTTTGGGTTTTTTTTCTTCCATGTGCTCTCTGTCTGGCTTTATACTGTTTGCTTTCTTCTGCCTCAACATTTGTCCTCCCCTTCAGAGCCTAGGGTTGGCTGTATGTGCTTTTCTTACCCACTCCATTGGTGAGGAGAGAAAGAAGGAGGGGGTAGAGATGGGCTATGCTTTTCTTTCTTGTTGGCCAATACTTTCTTTGCTTTCCCTGGGAAAATACTGTACGAGTGGTGGTTATCGGAAGCCCATGTATTTTAGGAAGGGATATGTTAGACCAGGAAATACTGTGTGCTGGGGTGGTGCAGGAGGAGTTGATCCCATCACTACCCTTCACTGAAGGCTTCATCATAAGCCGCTCCATCGTAAGACATCCTCTGTTTTTTCACTTACCTCCCCAACCCAGGGTGTCTTCTGTCCCCTATGTGAAATGAGACCAGGTATTTTGAGAAGGTAGGAGTTAAGGTCTAGAGAGGCAAACACCAAAGCCTTCACCCTTAGATTCTTAAAAGCCCATGGATACCTTAACAAAAAAACTTGAGAGTTTCATAATACTTGCTGAGACCCATTAAGTTTTTATGCATGGTAATGTAACAGAAGTAAACTCTGTTTCTCATAATGCTGTCATAATCTCTCTAAAACAAGGTGACTTCAGTTACAGTAAGAGGAGTGCTGTATGTCATGGGATTAAGAGGCATTGAAAAAATTCAGGTCTGTTTGTTGTGTGGTTATACATTATGTTATTTTTAAAATTTACTCCAAGAATAGTAATCCTGTTGCCCACAAGCCTGGAGTTTTCATCTTCACCAGATTATTCAGTAGACAGTTTCTCTTATCTTTCTGTTTTCACACTCTTGTAATGTGTTTGGTACTTCTCTATTTCTAGTTTTGCTTTCTGTTTATTGGCAATTTTGGGAGAGTTTTTATTAACTATTTTTATTTTAGCTTCCTAGTTATTTCTAAAGAGAAAGAAGTTTAATTTATTGACTTTACGTTGTGATTATAATATGTTCTGTTTATTTTGAATTTGTAATAGAGTCTCATTTTGATTCAGGATTGAAATCTATCAAGAACAGTCTGTAGATACTACTTTGATTCCTTATTAATGAAATTCAATTTTAGTTAAACAAGTAAAACACCAAATGAGTATGAAAACAAACCTGGGTTATCTGACTCTGAAAGTTGCTATGTAATAGTGGCTCAAAACCATCAAGCTGCTTACAGTCCACTGAACAAGTAATTTGATTACTTCAGAGTAACTACTCAGTGGCTGTTTTCTGAAAGTCAGAAAACCCTACCCCTCCCCAAATTCAGAGCAACCTAAAAACTAGCCTGAGGCAAGAGAAAACAAGTGTTCATTTAAATAACTTGTACTGTTTTGCTTCATAATATTTTCATTTGTTTTTTAACTTCCTTTTTAAGTACTAATTACAAAGGAGGTCCTGATTAAAACTGGGTATTTGATTTAAATTTAAAATTTAAATTTAATTTTAATTAAT